>NC_090989.1:181260075-181563106 GCF_041146395.1 Eulemur rufifrons | reverse complement strand
ATGGAAAGTCATCTAAGGTACACAACTTTCCCTCATTTTTAAAGACTTTCTAGGCAAAATAGTGTCTGTCACTTATGATGATTCTAACCCAGAAATATAAAGATTACATTAGGCAGACATCCTCAGGAACAAAAGCCAGCCAGCGAATATATCACCATTTCAATTACTGGAGGATCTCTTTTATGCAGTCTGAGAGCCAATAGAGTTATACAGATCAATTTTGAAGAATCTTTTACTGAAGTTTCTCAAGTATATATCCACTACTGATTTCTCAATACCCTTTCTGCTTATGAAACCTTATTCTACTTTCATGTTGGACCTTTACACTTTGATACCGAGGAAACTCTTTTCAAAAAACTGAAGCCATCCCAATAATCACAGTGTGGGTATTTCAAAAGATCACTGGATTAAGATGCAGCATAACTGGGTTGCAGGCTCAGTGCTGTTATTTACTTGCTGGGAAAGTTACTTCACCAATATAAGAGGAGACTGGGCCAGGCAGTTGCTAAGGATTCTTGAAACTTGGAGTTGCATTATTCTATCAGAGAAAGGTTGTATATTCCA
Organism: Eulemur rufifrons; assembly: GCF_041146395.1. Taxonomy (NCBI): domain Eukaryota; kingdom Metazoa; phylum Chordata; class Mammalia; order Primates; family Lemuridae; genus Eulemur; species Eulemur rufifrons. The sequence goes on along the minus strand of NC_090989.1, from coordinate 181,562,542 downwards.
AAGATAATCAATTAGTTAAATGAAGGGTGGTCACCATGCCTTTGTCATCCTCAGAGACACCTGAGGCTTCTAATAATTTCTCAGATTACATTCTCTTCCCATCCATCAAAGTTATTTGAGATATACTGCTTTAAAATTCTACACATGATGCTATTATTGGAAATTTAATCCTAAGTCACAAGTACATATTATCTATCCATAGCCTCTACTAAATAATCACTTATTGTATAACTTTTTAAAGTTTAATTTTTACTTTTGCTAAAGTAATACATGAATATAGCTTAAATACTAACTCTCACTCCTTTGAGGGAATTGCTTCTCAGGGGCAACAAGCTGTGTTTTGGGTATCTCAATATTTATAATTAAAAAAAATGCTTATATTACTATTTCTTTATTTTTTGGTGTATGGATATTAGTTTCTTTATAGATGGTGATAATTCAGCTCTCTGACATAATCACTCCCAATGACAGACACACGGACACAAACGCGAACATACTTTGCTACACTGTTGTCCCAATTTAGTGATACCACAAAATTTGGTTATTTTTCAGCTGAATCTAAGAGTATACTGCTTACATTCCCTTTTCTGTAGAACTTGTTTTTTTTTCCCTAGAGTTAAAAATTTCCTATTTATTTGCTTAGTTTTCTAAATATATATTGCAAAATTCATCCTAAACCCTACCATATCTAATGCTTTCGATAAGTTCAAACACACCTTGCAGTCCATCGGTTTTATTTATTTATTTATTTGATTTTTTTTTTTTATTTCACATATTACGGGGAAACAAATGTTTAGGTTACATATATTGCCTTTGCCCCACCCGAGTCAGAGCTTCAAGTGTGTCCATCCCCAGACAATGCTCACCGCACCCATTAGGTGTGTATATACGCATCCCTCCCTCTCCCTTCCCATCTGCCTGACACCCAATGAATGTTACTACTACCTGTGCACATAAGTGCTGATCAGTTAATACCAATTTAATGGTGAGTAGTACATGTGAAGTATCACAAGAATGGAAAAACAAGCATCAGTTTTAATAAGTATTATTTATTTGGGGCATGTGGATATTGAGAACTTTAACAATTCAATTGAAAAACAGACTTGAATGGTTCAACTCTTCTAAGATCATTTAGTTGAAAAAAGAAAAGCCATGTATTCAAAGCTATGATTATTTTCCACAATTATCCATATACATGAGGACACAGTACAATGTAGGTAGTATATCAGCAACATAAAAGGATATGTGATTAAACCATTAAACAATGCTGCAGGCAATGTAATGGTAGAATATAATACAAAATAACTGGGCAAATAATAGATAATAGATATTCTTTACAGAGCACTTACTATGTAGTAGTCTCTGTAACGTACTAACTCATATAATCTTTAAAACAACCCATTAAGGTAGAAAACATTATTTTCATTTTATGGGTTAAGTAAATTTCCCTCTCTTAGAGTTGATAAGAAATGGACACAGGACCTTAACTCTGAATTATTCCCCTTAAATTTATTGAGGTATATGTTACATATTGATATGTATCCTTTTCATGTGTAGTTTGATGAGATTTCAAAAATGTACACAGTCATATAACCACCACCACCATGATCAAGATGTAGAATATTTCCATCACCCCAAAAAGAACCCTGAAAGTTTGATTTCAGAGTTTGGATACTTAACCACTCTCTTGAAATTGGCCCAAATAGCTATATGTATGATTAGAATAGCAGGCACTTGTAATATATACAAAATATATGAGGTTTTCATCTTGCATTTACACTGCTTCTCAGATACTTCATCCTCCCTTTCCAATGCCATTCCTATATTATTGCACTCTCATTATAATAAAACAAGAACAAAAATAGATCATAGCTCAAGACACGAAAATACATGGCACCTCCGCTCCTCCTTCCCACTCCTAAGGAAAGCAATGCTAATTGATTATGGCATTATTTCCTGCTTAGCTCAAGGGCAGCCCCAGAATCTTACCAACATGGCATTTCAAGTAGACATGACAAAATCAATACAGGTTGCAAGCAAAATAGAAATTCCTTTGCTTCCCTATAGTGGTTGGGATCATTGGCTTTAGAATCATACAAGCCTGGTTTAAATCCCAGCTCTACTACTTAGCTGCTGTTGTTGGGCAAGTCATTTAACCTCTGTTATCCTCACTTTCCTCTTTGGTAAAGTGACAGTGAAGATACAGGGTTGTTGAAAGGAATATGAGAGAAAATCCATGTAATTGGATTCTGCTAGAAAAAGTTGAACATGGCTTTGTGTAGGCAAATTCATTGGGAAAAATAAAATATGGGAAAGTGGTGGAAACATCTGGCTCTGGAAGCCAACAGATGCAGGGAGCACACTGTGCCAAAGGGTGAAATCCATGAGCCCTTGTATTCCCTACTGAGCATTGGAGTGGGGGTGGGGTGCAGGGGACTTGGGAGAAATGACACTCCCCCAGAGACTCTTAGCCATGCTTTCTGGGGTACCGGGAAGCAAATTTTGCAAACTCTCTTAAGGTTCCTACCACCAGAGCAGGAAAGAAGGATTTCTTAGCAATCATCTCACGTTTGTTTTCCTTCTGCCCACTGGTGTGCTGCAGAGTGCCAATTCTGCTAACCTCCCAAATAAATCACTGTTAATGAAGCATGCTGAACATACAGACAGCAACAGGCATTTTTTAATCACCTAAACTAAAGAAGAGCTAAAGGTAAGCACAAAACACTCTAATACCTAATATATTAGGTGTCAGATTTAAAGTGGCAAGAACCGTGTGACTTTCAGGGCTTTTACTTGGATACACTTAGTGGGGAAGTAAAGCTTACTAGTATATTCATCATTATGCACAGCTTGCCGATTGCTCGAACAGCCAAATCAGATATCTGGTGGCCTGAAAGGGAATCTGTATCTACTTAATCAGAAGCAGAAATAAGGTTTCAAATACAAAAACACAAATTATAATACGCTATACAAATAAAGGGCTAAGTAAAATCTATTATACTCTGCTCTTTACTCACAAATTATTAACGAATTTCCAGTAACTGACATGCAGTATGATATAGCAATGAATAAGACAGGGTCTGCCCTCATGGAGATTATTTTATTCTACTGGGGGAAAAATAATATAATACTCTAAGGGTTCTAGAACAGTGGACAAGTGCATTAGTATTAGTCAAGAATATATATGATCTTTGGAGACAGGCCTAAGTTCAAACCTTGATTTGTATATCTAGTGATGTGTTGTTTTAGAAGTTATTTCTGATCCTCCAATTTTTCATCTGTAACATAGAGACACTGTCACTTACTTCAGAAGTTTATAGAGGAGTAGATGAGATAATGGAAGTAAAATGATTAGCACCATAATGCAAAAGCAACACAATCTTTTTTTTTTTAATTTCAGCTGATTATGGGGGTACAAAAGTTCAGGTTATATATATTGCCTATGCCCCCCAATCCTCCCGAGTCTGAGCTTCAAGTGTGTCCATTCCCCAGACAGTGCACATTGCACTCATCATGTAGGTATACACCCATCTCCTCCCCCCACCCCCCCACCTCTGTCCGATACCCAATTGGTGTCATTCCCAAATGTGCACTTAGGTAATGATCAGGGAAACCAATTTGCTGGTGAGTACATGTGGTGCTTATTTTTCCATTCTTGGGATACCTCACTTAATAGAATGGGTTCCAACTCTCTCCAGGAGAACAAAAGAGATGCCATATCACCGTTATTTCTTATAGCTGAGTAATACTCCATGATATACATATACCACAGTTTACTAATCCATTCATGAATTGATGGGCATTTGGGTTGTTTCCACATCTTTGCAATTTTATCACTTTTGTCTTACCTATAAGGAGCACAAAAGTCACTCTCTTTAAAATAAGTGATGCGTGTGACATGATACCAACCTACTCTTTAGCTAAGCCTTAATATGGGATCTGTAGATAAGCCTTCCATCTCACATAATCACAAATAAACTATGTATTCCAGATCGTGCGCTATTATTTATAGAACAAAATATTATATTAGAACATTCATCTAAAATATTTTTTGAACACATATGTCAGGCACTATGCTAGACACTGGATATCAAAGTAAAGTTGAATGGAGCTTGCATTCTGGTGTACTTTCCATGTTTATATGCCCACGAACCCATATTCTTGCATAATAGGCCAATTTCCTTTGATGCACACCTCAGTATCATTGTCCTTTAGTCCACTGGTCCCCAATCTTTTTGGCACCAGGGACAGGTTTCATGCAAGATAATTTTTCCACAAACCCGGGGCGAGGGGTGGCATGGATGGTTTCGGGATGATGCAAGCACATTACATTTATTGTGCACTTTATTTCTATTATTATTACACTGTAATATATAATGAAATAATTATACAACTCACCATAATGCAGAATCAGTGGGAGCCCTGAGCTTGTTTACCTGCAATTAGACGGTCCCATCTGGGGGTGATGGGAGACAGTGACACCCGAAGTGTGTTGCTTATGTACAGTCTACTCCATAATCTCGTTTTGGTTGCTGTCACTGCAGAAAACCCTGCTTCACAAAGATAGAACGTTCTAAATAGCAGCAGGATTTTTAGTGCTTTTCTGGCAATCTCAGAATATTCTGCCTTGACTTTAATCCAGAATGTATGGAGATTTGAAGTTGTCTAACATACTTTTAAGGCTACGGTCATTTGTGATCTCAAGCAGTTGATCCTCTTCCAGCACGGACAAAGTTGATTCACCTGGCTTATTCACAAATGGGTCACAGATCCATTCCTTCCCAGTGTGGGGGTCTTTTGTGGTTGGGAAATACTGCTTGAACTCTTTTGAAAGCTGAGATAGGTGATCATGCACCAGCTGGGAGAAAGAAGGCCCTGGCTCAGTCTCTTTTAAAATCTCTGCTAATGTTTGAAACATGTCAAAAATCCCAGTGTTCACTTGCCACCCCATAATTCCAGTTTGGCTTTCAATGAAGCCACTTTATCTGCCGACTTGAACGCAGTTGTCATTCTCCCCTGAAGTAACAGATTTGAGTTTGTTGAGCAGGTTGAATATGTCGCACAAGTGAGCAAGTTTTGTGACCCATTCTGTGTTGCTGAAATGTGCTGCCAGCCACTCTCTGGAGAACTCATAACTCAAAAACTCTGGCCAGTGATCTACCTTTAGAAGCCATCTCACTTCTGTGTATGAGAGAAGATGTGTGCTCTGCGTCCATCTCCTCACAGAGCTGTGCAAACAGACGTGAGTTAAGGGCATGGACTTTAATGTGGTTGTAATTTTAATCACATCCTGCAAAACGTTGTTTAGTTCAGGTGATATTTTTCGGCTCGTCAGCATTTCTCTATGGATGACACAATGCGTAGACTCACATTCAGAAGCAACCTCCTTGACCTGAGTAGTGAAACCAGAAAGCCACCCAGTCATGGCAGCCGCTCTGTCTGAGCATACACAGACACAAAATGACCAATTCAGTTTTCCTGATATGTAATCATTCAAAGACTAGAATAGTTCTGCAGTTGTGGTGTTGGTTGGCAACAAAAGTGCACATATAACCTCATGCACATCCTCCTGAAAAATGTATTGTACAAAAACAAACATTGTTGCCTTGTCAACATCGGTAGACTCGTCAACCTGGATTGTGTACCACGGTGACTCATTAATCCTAACAATTGTGTCTCAATATCCTCTGCTATTTCATCAATTCATCTAGATATGGTGCTAGCCAAAAGAGGAACATGTGCCACTTTTTGAACTGCAGCCTCTCCTAAAAGTTCATGGAAAACGTCCTCAGCAGCATACAGGATCAACTCTTCAACAAAAGTAAGGGGATTTTAGCTTTAGCAATGCGGTTAGTCACTAAGAATGATGCTCTCAGTGCAGACACATTTGATGAAGTGATGGCCTTCAATAATTGCTTCTGTTCTTTGTGTTCACATTTTTTTTTCTTTTGGAAAACTCCAAAGGCTTGTCTTTTAATGCAGGGTGCTTGGTCTCCACGTAGCCAAGCTGATTTGAAGGTTTCATGGCTTCCTTGGATAGCCAGTCGCCACATATACAAAGCAGGCTTGGAGAATGTGAATCACCTGTTGCAATGAACCTGTAAGTAGGGCTCTTGGTATTTTCTTTGAAATGCAGCTTTCATTTTGTCGGCAATCTTAGAGTCTTCTGCTGTCTCATCATTGGGTTTTCCCCCTTTTCAAATAAGCTCTCCAGTGACATTTGTTTTTGACTCATTTTTGCTAGGTTAGCTTGTGGGCTTACCAAAACTGTGACTGAGACAAATGCGCAGTGTGGGAAAGAGGTGCAGATGGAACTGGTAAATAAAATAGTGGGCAGGCCACGCACGGACTAAAATAAGTGTCTGATTCTGACTTAAAGCCTGCCACCAGATGCAGCTGTACAACTGAAGTACGTCAACTCACTTGCCACTATAAAGTCTGCCACCAGATGCAGCTTAATTGTCACTTGCCACTCACTGATAGGGTTTTGATATGAGTCTTCAAGCAATTGATTTATTATGGACTCTGTGCAGTCAAACCTTTTTGTTAATGATAATCTGTATTTGCAGCTGCTCCCCAGTGCTAGCATCACTGCCTCAGCTTCACCTCAGATCATCAGGCATTAGATTCTCATAAGGAGTGTGCAACCTATATCCCTTGCATGTGCAGTTTACAGTAGGGTTTGCGCTCCTATGAGAATCTAATGCTGCTGATGATCTGGCAGGAGGCAGAGCTCAGGCAGTGGTGCAAGCAATGGGGAGCAGCTGTAAATACAGATGAAGCTTTGCTCACTCACCCGCTGCTCACCTCCTGCTGTACAGCCCAGTTCCTAAGAGGCCAAGACCAGTAGCCTTTCATGGCCCGGGGGCTGGGGACTGCAGCTTTAGTCCATGACTATATGCAGATGATAGAATATCATTTGACAAATGCTACTGAATTCTTATTTTGTATAAAAGAGTTTTTTCAGAAACTTCCTGCAGATTAAACAGAAACATTTAGGCAAGGCTTGCCTCTGTGTTCTTGTCTTTTGCACTCAAATCTGATCCTCAGGCATGAAAGATGGCAAAGTGATAAAAATGACAAGCTGGGTTTTTCCTTGAATACTCACTGTGGGTCAGTTACTATACAAAAATTATCAACATCTTCACCATGACTTGAGGAGATAGGAATATTGTTATTCCCATTTGTCAAAGAGGAAAATGGGGCCTGGAGGGGTATGTGAGCCACATATTGCTTTACTATGCCTTCCCCTACCTACTTCTACACCTGTAAATGGCCAATTTGCTCATGGCGTATTGTGTCAGGGATGACAGCACTGACATTCAAAAAAAAAAAAAAAAAAAGAGTAGGAAGTCAGTAAACCCCTTGGTAAAGGTTGCCGTCATTCTCTGCTTTGGTGGAGATACTTCATCATCAATGAGACTGAATTACAGTGTATGGATCCAGAATCATTAGCATGTCATGGGACCCCCCCTTATATAAACAGAAAAAATTGTGAATGTGACAGTTTTTAAAAAGTTATTTATTGCCCTTATCAATGGGTAGTTGTCCATCTAGTTAGTTTAACTGCCAACATAGGTGGCAAGTGATAAATGTGTTCCTTGTTTAATCAGGCTGGCTTAGGCTAAATTGGGCAAACACTGGCTGGTTCTGAGAGAACCAGATTTCAGGCCTGGCCTGTCACATATATAACAGATGTCCTTGTAGTTCTGGGTGTGAAATGAGCACATGTTGCCAATCTACTTTTAACCATTCTATTTATGTTCTTATTTAAAATGAGATAGAGTGATCATTTCCAGTTAAAAAGTGACTTTTATCCAAGAATCTCCAAAGGACACTGTATTAATTCTTAGCACACTGGTTGAAATGAGAGATAGGTTCCAGTATAATAATATTTTAGGCAAAAAAAAAAAAAACAAAACTGAGACATAAAAGAGTATGGTGAATACATAATATTTAGTACATCAAGAAGAAATATATGTGTCTTTGTCTAAAGCTAATGCTGGGGGAAAATACTAGTTTTACAGTGGAGAAACTCAGCAGACTCCACCTTAACCAAGTGGCCAAGGTTGGCAGCAGCGGTGATAAGACATATCGGCCCCATGTACCTTATGATATGGTGCACTGAGAGGGACACGATGCCCTTCTGTGGCATTTTGCCAACAATGCATGACCTCAATATAATCATGAAAAAAAATCAGACAATTGAGTAATAGTCTATGACATAATTGATCAGTAGTTTTCAAAAGTGCCACAATATCAAAAGGCACGAAAAAACTCAAGAACTGTCACAGACTGAAGGAGAGTGAGGATAAATGAATATTATAAACCAGCAGACCCCAACCTTTTTGGCACCAGGGACTGTTTCATGGAAGACAGTTTTTCCACAGACAGGGGTAAGAGGGTGGGGGCGGCGGGAGGTGGAGCTCAGGAGGTGGCGCCAGCCATGGGGAGCGACTATGGCCTGGGGTTGGGGACTGCAGCTATAAACAATGTGAGATTCTGGATGGGAGCTGGACATCAGTGGAAAAACTGACAAATTTCAAATAAGGTTTGCTGTTTAGTTCACAGTATTGTGCCAATGTCAATTTCCTGGTTTTGATTATTATACTATAATAATGTATGATATTAATATTAACATTAGGAGCACCAGAGTGAAGGGCATATGGAAACCCTGTACCTTCTTTGTAACCTTTTTGCAAATCTATAATTATTTTGCAATAAAGATAATGTTGCGTAAATAATTTCCTAGCCTGAGAATCAGACTTTTTATCCTTTTTTTTTTTTATAACAGTGGAGCTATTCTTCTTCAAAGAAATGTGCATACATCACATTATTGTAGATGTTATATTTATGGCTTGCAGCATCATTTCCAGAAAAAGTTGAAGGATCACAAAAGTTTGCCCACAGAAGACAAGACAGTCATGGAAAAAATTATGTGAAGAAAATAGGCCAGGCATGACTCACACCTGTAATCCTAGCACTCCGGGAGGCCAAGGCGGGAGGATTGCTTGGACTCAGGAGTTTGAGGTTGCAGTGAGCTACAATGAGGCCACAGTACTTTACTCAGGGTGACAGAGTGAGACTCCGTCTCAAAAGAAAAAAAAAAGGTTTGGAATCTAAGATGCAATTAATATTATCAATGTAGATATTTCATTGTAAATTAATTAAAATTAAACTGCTGAATAGTCAAACTGAGGTATGAAAAGAATCAAGCTTACCCTGCATATCTTAATGAAGAAAAAATAAAGCTATAAAGCCAGAATTCTATACTTCTTGTGTGCTAAAAATGTAGCATGCAGGTTTCCCCTAAATTTGCTTATTTACTACCAGAGTGAGCTTTTTGCAATGAAATGTGAGATCTAAGTAAAGAAAGATAAAAATATGAACGTGGAAATAGCTACAACACTCCAATTTTGCTTTTGTTTTTGTTTTTTCTTGACATCAAACTTCCTCCTTAAATTAGTAGTCCGGGCCTATTATTGGTAGAAGAAACTGTAGTAATTTTAGTTATCTGTGGAAACTAAGAAATGGTTGAATCACCTACAAAAAAAATTGAGAACAGGATTCTAATTAGCAATAATATAAATTGTGAGATGAGGGCTATTTCAGAGATCTGACAAGGAACAAAAGAAAAACATAAGTAATTAAAGTTACTTTAGAAAAATTCAATTCCATGATTTTTGTTAAAGGCACCTGCCTACACAGAGTTTAAGTTTTTATTTTATTACCTACCGGCCCCTCTCTTACTACATCTCAGCTGCAAGTTTCAGGACAGTATTTTCAAGTTTAGGAAAAAACTGGATGAAATATATCCCTTTGGTGCCTATGTTTATATAACTATAAATATAGCAAAGCTCTTATCTGATTTTTTTCTCACTTCACATTTCAGGTTCAGACTGTGTCTTACGTTACCTATGGAACCCCTGTGTAGAGGAAAACCAAAAAAATTCCCTGGGAAACAGTAACCTTGATGGATGGAAAAGAATAACCTACATAATACAATTAAATCATCTTCCAAGTATCCAGTCAGTGCAAGGAAGATAAATTTCTGCCTACTGGAATTAAACATTTTTGTATATATTTTAACTCTGTTCTTGGCTCATAGTAAGCCATCACGTGGGGCTCGTGACAATGGTGATGGAAATGCATCAAGTTCTAACAACAGACTCGTGTCACTTTTAAGCTCTGGCATCAATTCTTCCCAAAAGATTCTACTTTCTCCTGAATTCACACAATTGAGGAATGAGTCTGGTAGCCATGGTGAACATGTTCAGAGAAATCAAGGGAAGAGCTAGAGGAAAATGTATCACTTATCTTTTGTTGATATTAATTTAACATGTACTCTAAGGAAGCAACACTTGATCTCAGTCCCCAAATGTTACTGATTTTTTTTTTTCCCATTTATTTTTTAACACTCAATCCACCACCACAACCACAATAGTCACTAATTAAAAACTCCGTACACCTTCAAGTTTGGAGCTTAGAAGTTGCATTTCTAAGCAATATTGAATAGACATTCCTCATACAGGCAGAATACAGAAATCACACTTCTGAGTACTATATATTATATATGCATAAATACATATATATGTATATATGTGTCTATACATATATCAAATTTCTAGGGCCCATCCAGTTGTTAATAGTATAATTTGTTCTGTGGATCAAAAAGATTAAAAACAAAAAAAAAACTTCACATCCTTTTAGTGTTTCAGTGTGCTAGACTGGTAAGGTGGACATATTTCATATTTGGGAACACATTATGCTGCATTCTAATTGAGGATAACTTCCGGAATTATCTCATGCATTTATAAGTAAACAGTACAGGTGCACAGAAGTAGGCAGGGTGTGAAATTATATGTGTACATATGTATATGCCCACTAGTTGTGTTGTCTTAAAACAGACCTAAGACGATGCTCTTCTGGGTTAATTGCTGTTTCCAAGGAAAATGCCTAGGTTTACCTCAACAGTCAATATTTCTTCAGGTGCAACACTCAGGCTAGCCTCTTGGTGCCAATTTTTGTCTAACTATAAACACATAATAAAACCTTGTTTGAATTTTTTAAAAAACATTTTAAATTATTTGCTCTTTACATCATTTCAATACCCCCAAATGAAAAGAGAGTTTATTATTTACATTAGCAAACAGATGGTTTCACGGAAAAAAACACATTACCTGGCTCTTGTTTCTTATCATAACCTAGGAGGCTTGAGAGCACATTACCTGTCTAAAGTAAGAATCTGGAGTAATAGGTTACCAGTGGTAGACTCCCTGGGAAAGCTTTATAGTGGCGTAAGAAGAGCCCTATCTCTGAGCAGCCAGCTTCTCCAGTCCATTCTCCACACTCCAGCCACAGCAATATCACCATAGTACTACTCTGATCAAGCAATTCCCTCCAACTTTCCACCTACTTTTACAAAGCCAGGGAAGACCTGCTTATTCCAACTCCCACTCACCCCTGCAGCATAAATCTATATTACAGTCACACTCCATGTGAGCTGGATACATCAGGCAATCTTGTCTCTTTCCCTTGGTACCTGCTGCTCCCCTGTCTCTTCCCCTCTGTGACTTGCTTCAAATTTGTAGCTTAGATGAACTCCTGCTAAAAGCTTTCTCTGATCTCCTAATATCAGTTTAGTACTTCTTATATGTGCTCTGACAGCATCCAGAATTTCTCTTATTAGAGACGTTATCACATAACAGTCTAACCTTTGTCTTTATCCCCTTTGTTATTATAAATGCTCTAAAGGGAAAGATAAAGTCTATCTCATTCATCAGTGTGCTTGAAAAATATGCACATAGCAAATATACGTTGAACTGATTTAAACTATGATGCATCTAATTACTAATGAAAAAGCAGAGTAAGGCCAACAGCTCAAATTTTCAGCAAAAACTGATGTAGTTAGAAAGGAATAATCAGAAAGTACTCAGAACTATTTAAGGAGGTTTGTATTTCCCTTGGCTACCTTTGTGGACAAGAATTTGTGAGTTGATCAGGCATTTAAAAGTATGCATATGATAATATGAATAGATATACAAATTATCAGTTTGCAAATTTGTTTCTGAATCACAGATATCCAAATATGTCTAAAAGTTAATATGATAAAAAGAATTTCAAGGTCATATCTATTTGGGGAAACTGAGTTAACCAACATAGATCACTTTATTGTAAGATGTCTTAAAGCCTGAAATAAGATGACATGGCATGTAAGTGTCTAGAAGAGAGGTATTCTGAGTGGTGTTTGCCAGATTTAGTTTTCATCCATAAGCATCCCATGGGACAAAAGTTGCTCAGAACTCATTTTGGGACATGTCTATCATCTATAGCAAGGATTGGCAAACTATGGCCTAAGGGCTGAAGCCCATACTATGGGATTTGGACAAATCCCTTACAAATTATGGCCTAAAGACTAAATCCCAAAGCCTAAGGGCTAAAGCCTAACATCTGTTTTTGTAAGTAATAATGGAACACAGCCATGACTCCTCATTTCAGCATTGTCTATAACTGCTTTTGTGATAAGACGGCAGAGGCAAGTAGTGAGACCAAGATCATATGGCCTATACAATAGAAAAATATTTACTACCTATTAGATCATTAAGTATGAAATGTCTGATTTCCTTAAGTACTAAGTTTGACAGTTGATAGATATCTCTGACATTTCACTTTGACACTTGTTTTATTTTTATTGTGAAGGTGCATCCTCAGTCTTTCAAAAACACATCTTGGCTTGTGATTATCTTTCAAATTTTTTTAGAGCAATTTTTGTGAAACCATGGATAAGTCAAAAATTCGTGTTATTTTCAAATGAGTTCCGTCGCAGAACCAATGCAGCGCAGACAGCTTGAAATATCAACAAAGTGTCTGGGAAAGATGTGAGTAATGAATGCACAGTACATTGATGGTTTGAAAAGTTCTGTTCTGGTGATTTTAATCTTGAAAATGAGCCACGTGGGTGACCTGAGACCAAGGTGGATAACGATGAGCTGAAAGCTGTAGTGGAAGTGAATCCATCTCAACCTACACGTGAATTAGCAGCAAAGTTTGACATTACTATTTCAACTATATTGGGCCATTTGAAACAAATCAGGAAGGTAAAGAAGCTGGATAGAGGCGTTCTGCATGAATCAAATGAGTGTCAAAAGAGAAATCCTCTCAAAGCTTGCCGTTCTTTGCTGTCACGACATAAAGGCGAACCATTTCTACACCATATTTGTTACGTGTGATGAAAAATGGATTCCGCTTGACAATCACAAGCGTTCAGCACAATGGTAGGATAAAGATGAAGTGTTGAAACACAGTTCAAAATCGAACATTCATGAAAAAAGGCTAATGGTGTCTGTTTGGTGGTCCAGTGCTGGTATTATCCACTACAGCTTCATGAAACCTGGTCAGTCGATTACAACGGATGTCTACTGCAACCAACTGGACAAAATGATGAGGATGTTTGTGACTAAGCAGCCAAGATTGGTCACTAGATTCAGGCCAATCCTCTTGCAAGACAACTCTTGAACACATGTTGCATGGACAATGTTGCTCAAACTACAGAAGCTGGACTTGGAAACTCTCTGTCATCCACCATATTCATCAGACCTTGCATCAACTGACTACCACTTCTTCCAGGTTTTGGACCACCTTTTGCAAGGAAAAACATTCAATTCTCAACAAGCTGTGGAAAATGCCTTTTGCAATTTCATTGCCACTCACTCTCCAGGCTTCTTCACTACTGGCATAAACAAGGTACTGTTAAGATGAAAAAACTGTGTTGATAGTTTAGGTGAATACTTTGATTAATGCACTGCTTCTTGTTTGAGATATAATAAGACCACCTCCATTCAAATTCTACTGACTTTTCCAGCCACATCTCCCAATCTCCCTGGCATACAGTGGTGCTGCAGTCAAATTAGTTTTTCCATGCATGAGCCTGCTGCATATTATACTGCCTACATAGGTTTGTTTTGACAGTTCACTCCACTCCGTGTCCACCTTTTAAAGTGAAATCCCCTCTTTGAGACCCAACTCAATTGTCACCCACCAAACAGCCAACTTTTCCAGATGCCCACAGATCAAAGTTACCACTTCTACTCTGAATAATAAAGCCCCTTTTCTGTATCTTGCCTGTGTTCCTTGTCAAATCCAATTTATGTCATAATTGCATATCAATTCCTTTATTAGGCTGTACGCTCTTTGAAGTTAAGTACAGTCCACATTTCTTAAAATTTTGCTCCCTCCATAACATGCTCGGCAGTATGTCTTGCACATGGTAGGTACTGAAACTATGTTCCCTAATTTACAAGGGCAGATAAATGTTTCTCATGACATTTGTATTTTTCAGAATTTATTCTTTAACCTTTTCTTTAAAAGTCAGAACTATTGGAATTGTTCTCAGGGCCTTCTGGAATTTTCCCTGATTTCCAAGATTCTTAAAACCCTATTCCATTGGTTTTTACAAAAAACACCTGAATGTTCTTGCTTTTTGAATTGTTATGCTTGTAAAAGTACCATGCACTTTAACCCACTGGGGCCTAGATATATGAATCCGTTTAAGTGAGGCTTGGCGCTTTGTATTCTGACCTCACTTATCTTAGGATTGGGTTCACCTTAAGTAGGTTTTACCCCTCAACTTTATATAGAGAGAAAATCGTTCTCTTTAATAGAGTAGCCAGTGAAGGAAAGCATATCTTGTTTTAAATAATGAATCAGGTAGCAACATATTCTGAATATCCATTTTAGCACATTTTTATTTTCTCTCTGATGCTTTACTGCCTCTCTAAGACTACGTAATGTTTAGGTTGCAAATGAGGGATTCTATTAATAGCTAATGAAATAAAAGACCTACAAAGAGCTCTTGAAATCCAGTAATTCCAGTTAAAGTTGGTTATTCACAATACATTATGCATAATCCTCTAATAGAAACTGAGATGGGAGAAAAGTTGTAAAAGGTCTATACAGTTATTAAATGAAGAACACATATCTGTACATCCCCATCGGGGAAGGTATTCATTTTCTTTTCTGCATTACTTAAAACCTTCACATGCCTAATAAACTGATGTTGTGTGGTATTCCTTCTGCTATTTCTATTAAAGAAAATAATTAGGTCTTTTTTTTTTTTCAAAAAAGTTTCCACGATCATTTCAAAGTAAGGATCTTCAAGGATTGGTAAGATTTATACATGGTGCAAATCATTCCTCTCATTGTTGTTGTAACATAATTTTGGTTATCTGTTTAAATCTGTGGGCGTTACAAATCATCTTGATCTGTTATCATTGTAGAGGAATAATAAGAAAAAAAACTGTGTGTTTGTGTGCGCGTACATGTGTAGGCCTACACACGCTCAAACACACACACACACGGGCATACACATACGTATGCACCCATGTACAGCCGCTTTTCTTCTTCTGCCATCCACCTCACATTTTGGATTTTCCAGCTGACATCCTTCTCTACTCAGAATATTGCATCAGACCGCAAAAAACCACACCATTTCTCTATTGATAAGGTTCTCCATTAAGTGATACCTTTCTCTGGTTCTTAAGGAATCAACACAAAACCATAGGACACGCTCCACAGACCTCTGGAATAAGGGAGCTAATAGATTCTGCTCATCCTTCACTGGCATTTTCTCTTCACATTTTTTTTTTCCTTTTTGCCTTCTTTAGCTTGCCTTAATCTTCATGTCTCTATGAAAAGAAGGAAAAGTATCTTGGGGATCTGTGGACCTTTGGACAGATCATAAGAAACCAGGTTGTTAATAAATTCTCTCCTCACATGAGAGAAATGAAAGCTGACTGTGTTTCACTGTCCTCTAGATGTAAAACCTCCCAAGGACGTCCACAATCCTGGGCTCCCACATATACTCTGGTGGGCTCAGCTACCTTCCCTAAGCAGTTGACTCTTCACTCTTTCTCTTATTGTGCCTGTCCCTGGAATTCAAGGTCCTAGATTTTAAGTGCTTACTGAATATTTCCTCTTGAACCATTCCACGCAATTCAATAAAAATCATCTTGTAAACAACTCTGCTGTCTTCTCCACAAACAACTTCTTAAATATTCAATGTGTATAGGTAAAGGAAATATTAACTAATACAGAGAACCCCATTCTAATTCTTAACACAGTCTTGAGCATTTGTGAACACAGCAAAGGGATTTCTTATTCTGTCTGTCCCATGAACTCTCTGCAACATTTAAATGCCTACCAAGGAAAGAGGAATGAGGTGGTAGTGATTGGAGCCATGGAATTGCCTTGTTTTGGCTCTCTGTTATCCCTTCTGAAGCTGAAATCGATGAAGCTGTGAAGTCTGTGAGCTCCTGTTGGCCCACGGTATCTCCAAAGATGAATGCGTAGCAAAGTCCAGAGCTAAACTCTTGCTCTCTGTTATCCCCTCTCAGGGCCCAAATCCCAGGTGACCCAGGGCTCTGGCTGAGTGGAAAACAGCACTAAGACAGAAACACTTGATTACACTTGGACTCCCACAACTGCCTCTCCAGCATGCCTTAGTATTTGTTTATTAAATGGTTTTCCTCTGGGTTTTATTTTACAAGGTTGCTTCTGAATCTGACTGCTTTAAGTGAACAGCTCTGTCTGCACCTAGTAACTTTTTTGAACATAAGTTTAGGTGCTTAGCTCTTTATTACAGCTGCAACATCATTAGAGTCCTAGTCCTTTCAGGCCGAAATATATCCTCCCTTATTTTTCAAACTAATGGTAGCCAGTGAGCTGTATATTTTTCTGTAACTGACAAAAAATAAGTTTCCCAGAGCAACTGGGGATTAAAATAAACAGTCAAGATTTATCTTGGTGCATCCTACATGTCCATGTGCATAATCTGATGGTGACCTTTCATAAAATTAACCTGTGTTAGTGCTATGACTTCTACTCCAGCTCTCTTAAGGCATGCTCACTATGGTGATGACAGAAGAGGTGGAAATGTGTCTTTTCGAGGCCATCACTGATACAACACAGGCATGGTCAGGTGTTTTCCGATCTTCCAGTTCCACAGAGAATATTGAGTTCCCTTCCTGAATCCCAACCTACAATCCAGCCCAAGAACATGCCGTTCACTCCCCAGAACACCTAAGACAACATTTTGACTTCTTCCATTTGACTCAAGAGGCAATTTTGCCAATTCATTTATGAGTGAAGACAAAGTGTCACAGAGCATCTCTACGATGACAGAAGCCTCATGCTGTGAGTTGATCTTGCCACCCTGAAATGAATCTAGAAATATTTGTACCTTAATCTCCTGCAGAAATAAACCTTCTAGAGCTCTCAATCTGACATTCAGTGAAATTTGTACTATATCAGTGGTTGCTAGGCACACTGTTAGGAATAGAAAGAAAATGCAGAAGCTTAAGTCCTGTGTTTGGGAGATTATATCTTGTTGATATTCTTCCTTGTGAAAGATTTTCTGGTGCTAGTTCATTACGGAGATTGTGTCTGCCATCCTCTACTATTCCTTCTTTGCTACTTTTCTTCCTTTGGCCTTAAATCACATCTCACAGTCAAACCTTTTAACCTGAGTCTATGGAAGGCCTGTTTTGGTTATCTGTCTATTAGAGATTCTCAAAATGTAATTGCAGGCTTCTTATTTATCCAGGAGATAAGCCTGATGGCTGAGAGGCCAGCTGGCTGTAGCTATTTCACACTCAGTCCTACTTCTAGCATCCGTACTGATCTTATCACGAACTACTCCCCACATAATTTAACCTGGCGGTTTATGCTCAGGCTAAAAATAAAAATAATGTCGTTACAGTGGCATTAAATGGCAAGGGGCACTGTGCTACTGACCGAAAGGTAGGCTGATACCTGAAGAGTGTGTGTGTCCTGCACCAGGTCACTGCATTACACTGGTAGTTAGTTTTAATGACCTACACGTAGTCTCCACATTGCTGGTTTAAAATCTTTGGAAACACCTGTGCAGCGCCTTTTAGTTTCACAACTCAATTCCACAGAGATAAATATTAGAGTTGCCAAGGTCAGTGGCCCTGCCTACTGGTATCCCGGAGAGCCAGTCAAGATGGCGTCTCCACTCCCTGCAAGCTAATTAAGAGTTGAAAGAGGCCTCCAATGTAGTGGCACCAGCACAGCCTCCCTCAGCACATATTTTTGCCCTTGGCGGTCCGAGAACAATCTGACATGTAATCTGGTAGGTGCCACTGTGCTGGCTTCAGCAAATTTAAGTGACTCTACCCTCTGCCACTGTCTGCCAATTAATTTTAAACCAAATGTCTTGGAGAGGTTATGTCAGGTATCCCGGGAAAATTATATGTGACAAATGCAGGATAAACAGTGTCATGAGCAGTGAATAGTATTAAAATTCCAAAGTTTACCTTCTGTACCTGTTTTAGGGAGAAGGAAGCTATACTAAGTGCTTTGGGAATTCTATATCAACCCTACCAATCCTGCCTGATTCCTTCATACGGACTACAGTGTTTTTCTCCTGCCTTATTTGCAAAATAAGGTTAATAATAGTAAGCTGAGAAGCTGTGTTGGCAGAGGAAAGTAATGAATACATAAATGATTATATGATTTAATATTGTTTATTTATTATACCCTCACTTCACTCCAGAAAAAAACAAAACAACTAAGGAAAGTACCCTAGAACACACAAACTTCCTTATCTCCAATAGCTATCAAAGTTGCCATGTGCAATTGCAACAGGTAAGGTAAAGCTATTTTACTTGAAATTTCTCAAAATTCAAATGAGTTTAAGTGTACAAACAAATAATTCCTGAAGCACCCTAAATCTGGCCCCGAGTCCCAGAAGATAGCTCTAGAAAGCTCGAAGACTAGACTAGGAAACACAGGCATGGACTCAAGTTCCACATATGCAATGAGTCAAGAAATTTCACAAGCCTCAGTTTCCTCATATGCAAAACAGATGCTTTCAAATCCTAATTTGTTGTTTCAATATTTCTGCACTCTCCAAGATATCATTGCAGATACGATCATTAATTGACAATATTAGCTATTTCCCTTCTTCCTCCTTTCTTCTTTTCACCTCTCTCCTCTCTGTTAATGGGCATATAAACAGAAAAGTTAAATAAGCACAGAGTAAAAATTATTTAATAAACCTTGGATCAAAACAAATGAAATACATAAAACATTGTTATAAAAAATTGTTCTTTTCCTTGTAATTGACCTGGAATTTTTTTACTTGCAATTAGTTATTAGATTATGTTTATGAAATTGATTACTTAACTATATTTCTATATATTAGTCTGAAAATTATCCATATTGTAATTTCTATAGACAATGGAGAAATAACACTAAAACACCTGCCAGTTTTTGAAAGAAACTGTCTATAGCAGTAGGCAGTAGATATCCAGTACCCGGAGTAAAAGCGGAACAAATAAAATTCTGTCCCTCACACTCTTTTTCTACTCTCTGCTCTATAACCACACACCTTTGCTCTCTCAGTTAACTGCTTTCTGTTTTGTTGCAGGAGAAATTAATACTCAGTGCCCACGAGACAGGTGCCTGCAAACTGGCTGTTTGGAGACTCAACTGAGTGGTGCCAAGGAACATGATGCAACTCCATGTAATCAAATGTTAGGTGCATTTTAACATACAACCACACCTACCTTCAAGTTCATTACTAGTCAGAAAAGGAATTAAACCCCCAAAAGGAAGGCAAAGAAATTGTATGGCCAGTATTTTATGCTTGCCTCTTTGGATGGCTGTTACAGATCTCAATTTTTCTAATCATCTATTAGTTTAGCTCAAGATATACTTGCTGATACACACACTGATGATACAGATTATGCCACATTATCTCTTCATCTGTCACTTTCATTTTTAATAAATGATCTGTATTTTTTAAAGACATTCTCTCAATATATAAGTTATTGAATCTGCAAGAAAAATAGTAGAATAAGTCTGAGTTCTCTCCTAGCTCTAAACCTGAAGTGTTGAGTGATCAGTGGCAATTTATAGTACGCAAAATAGCATTTCTTGAAGCAAACTGTTTCCTATTCTAGAATATCAGGTATTAGAAGGAAAAAAAAATACCACTTTATCTCAAAGATTCTGTATAGCCTTTGAAGTATGTAGATGTTCAGCATTAGGGAACAAAGCTTAGGAATCTGTTTACTTATAACATTAATTTCATATGTTTTCCTTTATTGTGAAAAAGATAAAAAGAAATTAAATTCACAAAACTAGAACACCTCATTGATTTTTGCATCAAGCCTACGTGGTAAAGGACAAAAAGTCAAAGTTTGTTTTCCAAGTGTAAATAACATGGACTTCTTATATTGAATCTCTTTGGGGATTTATACCTAGGGGCATTTCCAAATACTTTTGTTCTCAAGATTATTATCTTAGGTGGAGATTAAGAAGAAAGTAATGAAGTTGGCAAACTAAGAAAAATCTAATTTTTTTTCCAAGACACATGTCTGAAGAAAAGTTAGTGCCTTGACAGAGATTCTAAAGACAAAAGCATTATGTTGCAGGTATGGGGCAAGCTGAGGTTAAAGTATTCACCTGATAAAGTGCACAATGTACTCAGAAAGCTACCATTCTGATTACTAAAATTTAGCATTAGAATTGAATCGTATCCCTGTATTACTGTTTTGTATACTGTTGGTTTACGCTAATTTCAAGAATAAATTGCCATCCTAAATTAGTCAATTTCACTATTATCTTACTTACAGATAATCCTTATGGAAATAATTACAGAAAATCAACAAAATTTCATAACCTTTGACCTATTCTTCTTATGGTTAGAATAGTCATAGGCACTACAGAATAAATTCCAATAGCTTAAAAAAGGAAACTAAATGTTCCATAATGGGGAGTAGTTACATCATTAATATTTTGGATATATAGATTTGATAGGCTATTGTGTGGTGAGTCAAAATATTCCATAAAGATAATATAAAAACAGAATATGTTTATAAAATATTAAGTAACAAATTACAGAAAAATGGGTGTGTATGTATATATATGTATATATGTATATGCACATCAGAATTAGAATATATAAAATACATACATATAGGCAAAAATTAGGTGTGTACACACAACAAGAAAATTAACTGCCACTGGGCCATTAGGGATAATATTCTATTTATTTGTTATCCATTCCTGTTTTTAAAAATTAACCAATTTAAGAAATTTATAATTACAAAAATATACGTGTAGGTATATAAAGCAGCAGTTATGAAAATTAAAAAGTGCTACAGGTAGCTTGATATCTAAATCAGATTATACCACCAGTCTGCCAAATTTTTAACTATTAATATGTTGGAGACAAGTTAACATATTACTGTATATTTTTGTGAACAGATTAACTTTTTTCAATTTGAAAAATTTGAAAACTACTAGAAATAACATAGAGACATATTTATTGACACAGAAAAATATTCAAAATATGTTTCTAAGTTGAATAGTTTATATAACGTTGGTGAGAAGATTAACCTCATAGTGTACTGCATTAGTTTACTAGGGCTCCTGCTATAACACAGTAACACAAATTGACTTAAACAAGAGAAATGTATTGTCTTACAATTCTGGAGGCTAGAAGTATGAGATCAAGGCGTCAGTAGGGCCATGTTCCCTTTGAAAGCACTAGGAAAAGGTCTGTTTCTACATAGCTTCTGGTAGTTCCTTGGCTTGTGGCAGAATAACCCCAGTATGCACATGGCGTTCTCCTTATGTGTTTATTTGTGTCCAAATTTCCCGTTTTTATAAGGACATCAGGCATACTGGATTAGGGATCCACCCTACTCCTGTATGATCTCATCTTAACTCATTATATCTGAAACAATCCTATTTCCAAATAAAGTTACATTCTGATGTACTTGGGGTTAGGCCTTCAACATATGAATCCTGGGGTGGGAGGAAGACACAATTTAACATGTATTCATGGAGACAGGATGGGAGGAAGGAAGGGACTTTGATCCACTTCCAAGAGGAGTGCCAGTGGAGATGCACATCCAGTTACCTTCTGCTCAGCTTGCTCACTTCTGCAGGAGGATAAGCAACTGGGCTGAATATTTATGATGGGTGGATATGTGGATGAGTGGATAAATGTATGGATGGATGGCAATTCTTAAAATTCATCTTTCTAAACATTCTCATGACCTTGGTCCCTGAGATCAGGGAACTTCCCAAATGTTAGCGGGGAGCTAGTATTAAGGATGAATCTGATTTTGTGAGTCAGAAAGTACCAAATTCCACTAGAAGTGTCTTAGTCTGCTGACACCCATGCCAACCAATTTGTAGAGTAAACACTCTTCATTAGATACAAGCAAAATCTTCACATCCAGAGAGAAATATGAGGCAAGGTACAGATGAACAACTGATCTGAATAGCCACTACTCAAAAGGCAGCATTAAGTATCCTCACGACCAATGGAGAAATTATAGACGTATCTCTCTCACAAGTGCAAGAACTTTCAGCATTCCCCAGCCTTAAATCTTGGAATTTACACCCTGATATTACCCTTTAGACTTCCCAGGCATTATCTCAGATCTACCAACTCCAGTCTATACCTTCTGCCCTAATGAATTCACAAAGGTCTCTGTAATTTAAAATTGTATGTCTTTGAAACAGAATTCCAACTCTTTGTATTATATTCCTCAACACCAGTACCAACATAGTATATGGAAACACACAGTGCATGGTTTTCTAAATTCCCCTACAGAGAAAGCATGGGCTTAAAACATAATTCTCCCCCAAAATGTAGAAATCCATTGCATCTTTTAATGCAGTACAGTAGCACACAGCATATACTGACTTAATAGGCACAAAACCCACACATGATAGTGTCTTTCACTTTGTTTTATAGATGAGAAAACCGAGGAGAGAAATATTAAGGAACTTTCTCAGGGTCATGTTGACCAAGTACCAGAGCCAAGATGTATACTATATGATAGTATTCTAGAGACTGGACTCTTCAACATTACGTTCTACAACATCTAGTTGACATCAGATGTGAAACTTCTGAAATAAAGAGAGAACAAACTATTTTTGCTGACCCGGAAAAATTGCTAGGCTTTGAGATCTTAAAAATATGTTCATATTTTTTTTTCAGGAATCAGAAACTCAGTGTACTACTTTGATATGGCCTCAACTCAATGGGGTCAACTGTTTCTATGATATATATTTGAGAACATTAATTTAATATATTCAGCATATGACATTGACTTTCAGGTCAAAGCTCTTTAAAAATAATGAGTTAAATAAAAATTGGTCTCAGCTTATGAAATCAAATATCATCACCAGTCGTTGGGAAAGTACAATAATGATTTTAGCTCTATAACTCTGAGCCAGCCTAAAAGCAGTAGGATTAGAGTTAAAAACAGGGATGAAAGAATGCAGTTGAGTAAACTTTCCATCCAGTTGAACTTTGAACTGAATGAAGTTGATTTGAAATTTACCCATAGATCTAGATGGTTTTTGAACGTTTCCCTGATATATAAAGTCACCTTTGGGTGATATGGTGGTGCGTGTGGGTCTGAATTGCTTCACCCTTAAATCTCTGCCTATTTGAGAACTCCCTGGGCAGTTTTCTAAAGAAAATGAGGTTCATGTGCAACACTGTGGCAATTGGGTATTTCATCTACTGCTGTTCTTTGCGATTTCTTCAGGCTTTCAAGCTGTCAAAGAGTTCCACATTGGCCCTTTCATAGATCAGTCTCAAAAATTCTATTGAAAGTACACTAATAAAAGAAATATTTTTGACTCAATCTATTTAGAGAGAGTCTCTTAAACATGTGTGAACACAGGTTTTTACTTCTTAAAATATTCAAAAATCTAATAGAAGAAATGACAATGAAATATAAAACAATCTAATCTTTGAGGGTTTCTTTTTGAGGTCTAACATCAAGAAGCAGGGCTCTCCTTAATAACAATATTTGGGAGTAGATCAGAACACAAGAGTCTCCGTAGTATAAGGGGGAAGTCCAATCAACATACAAATTTTGATGTGATATAATTACAAAGTGCTGTGAACAAGAAGCAAACTCTCTGGAGGGACAAGGGAAGGACTATGACTTTAATAAAAATCTGGACAGCTACTTAGGTCGGACAATAGTTGAGGGAAAAAAGTGAAAACATGAAAGTATACCAGTTGTTTTTGAAAGAGCACAGAAAGAGCCTACGATCAAATGAAAGAGAATTCAAAACTGAAACCTAGAACAGACAGGAGACACCACAAAGAGACACCTATTTGGAAACAGAGGAAAAGCAGGAACTCTTGCATCAGAAAGGGATATAGCTTCAGAAAGAACTGAGGGCAGATTTAAAAGGGGAGCATAGAGTGTCCAACTGTGGGGGAAGATGTGTCATCAGGAATACTGATAAACTTTCTCTATTTTTGTTGAAGCTCAAGAAGGAAAGGCATCTTTGGGGTGACAAGATCTTGGAAGACACACTGACAAAATTATCATTAAAAAATGGGCAGGTATAAAGCAGCACAATTAACAATCGCAAAGATGTGGAATCAACCCAAATGCCCACTGATTCATGAATGGATTAGCAAAATGTGGTATATGTATACCATGGAATATTACTCAGCTATTAGAAATAATGGCGATATGGCATCTCTTTGGTTCTCCTGGAGTGAGCTGGAACCCATTCTATTAAGTGAAGTATCCCAAGAATGGAAAAATAAGCACCACATGTACTCACCAGCAAACTGGTTTCCCTGAGTGCACATTTGGGATTAACACCAATTGGGTATCGGACAGAGGTTGGGGCTGGGTGGAAGGGATGGGTGTATACGTACTTGATGAGTGTGATGCGCACTGCCTGGGGAATGGACACGCTTGAAGTTCTGACTGGGGGGCAAGGGGTGGGGGGGAGGGGAGGGGTGCACACCTACGTGATGAGTGTGATGTGCACTGTCTAGGGAATGGACACAATTGAAGCTCAGACTCCGGGGGATGGGGAGGCATGGGCAATGCATATAGCCTGATCTCTTGTACCCCCTTAATGAGCTGAAAAATAAACAAAAAATAAAATTAAAAAAAATGGGCAGGTATTCCAATTAAAATCATCCTCAAGAAAAGAGCAGGAAGGAACACAAACAATATCCCGACTCACTTGTTGATATTACGTAGATAAGGTGTTTTCCAGATGGGGCAAGGCTTTGAGAGTTAACACTATTTTCAAAGATAAACTAAGTAGTATGAAGAATTTATCTCCCCAACAGCATTTCTCAGTTAAGATACCAACATCTTTAAAGACATCTACACAGCCACCTGAACCCACCCCCTCAAATTCTAGGTATGTTCCTAGAAGAACACAACAACGACAATAACAGCATATGTTTTCCCTCCTATAGTGCCAGTCCTCAAGAGTAAATAGCAGCTTTTAACAAACACTTCTAAGGTGACAGGACAGAGAGCCAAAAGGAGGAGGGTGTAACCAATTAAAACTTCAGAGGACATTTAGATAGAAAGATGAAGCAAGGCCAAGGCTCTAAGACACAGCCCTCAGCTGCACAGCAGTGCCAGGGACTTAGGACCACAAAGAATCCAGAGTTCACCTCAGTAATGCACAGCTGAGATCTCTGCTCAACACAGTTTCTCAGAAAAGGCACCAACCCCAGGTTCACCCACACTGCAACTAGAAGCAACCTCATTCTTAAGGAATGCCGGAATTAGAGCAACCCTTAAGATGAAACAGTCTGTCTTCTACTGTTTGTCTTCTACTATTTTCTGAGAAAGTAGCCAATGTCCAGAGAGGGTAATGTCACATGTCTGAGTTCACAAAGATAATCAACACTGAAACGGAATTCAACTCCTAGAGGCTTGGGCAGTGATTAAATAAACCACTTGTTGAGGATGGAACTCATTTCACATATTCTGCACTGTTAGTTAGTACTTTCAGTGAACTTGTAAGACCATGGGGTCCCACTATTTTTTCAGTAAAGTATTAGCTCCTTTCCCCGTGCCCTCCCCTACATGGATATATGCATATTTATGCAGATATTAAAGTAAAGAAACTTAAGGAAGACCAGAATTTTCTCTATCAAAATATAAAAGTGCATCTTATGAATATAAGGGAGAAAAAGCACGAACACTGCTATAGTTACTCTTTTAAAAAGTAAACAACTGTCATTTTGCAGTGAATATTTACCCTGGTTTTAACTTATATTTGGTAAATTAAGCTTTTTGAGACTAGAATATATTTATATATATTTATTCTTGATTTCCTTTTCTCATAATTACCTATGTACAAAGCAAAACGTTTTAAATTTGGTTACTTTAAAAACTTACATTTCCTTTATCAATCACTTTCTACTATGACAACTTTGATTATTAAAAATACAGATTCTAAGAATGTCTAGTGTTTTGATTTGTTTTTTTCCCTAGTATGAACATTTTAGTCAAAAAAAGAACTCTCTAACCTGCCATAAGACCTAGGAGATATTATGTGACAAAATGGAAAAATAGCCTCTTTTACGTCTCTTAACTCTAAATATATGATCTCCCAATAGGCAGGAGATTTATAAGTACGTATCTATAACTGAATCAGCTACAAGTATAAAGGTTGTAGGAATTGAGGATGTAAAATGTCCAGTGTGAGTTAAGAAGTCAATTACTCTCAAAACATGGCTTTTGGTACATTTAAAAACAGCAACTCAACAGTTACTTTCTCATTCCCTAGTACTGTAATACTGGCTCAATTTCAATTCTTCAATTCATATAAGGTTGAAATTGTCTCTTATAAGATCAAGTGTTAGAGCTAACACTGCCACAGGTTATTTCTGCTGGATGTCAGGGACATCACGTAAGTTCTTATCATGAATATCAAGACAGATTTTTGACTCGAATCTGAATTTGTTGAACTGGATGCACTCGCCTCTCTAGGGCATTCATGACCATTAACATGAGGGAGATAATTCCACTCCTCAGATTGTTCACTTCTAAAGACAACACAAAGAGAAACAAAAAAGGTCAGAAATCTCATTAACAGAGTCAGGAACAAGTCACTATTTTCTGTTTACCAGAAGGAGACAGTCAACGGCTGAAGGAGTAAATGGACAGCCAACATCAAGTCATTATACTACCCTCGCATTTGTGGTGGGGAATAGTGCAAAGAGTACAACATTATTTAGGTAGTGCAGTAATTAAATGACAACAAGCTAGAGGTAACAGCTTGGATGCCTAAGGACATACTGCCTCCCAGTTTGGGGGGAAGAAGGGACGGTAGAGATGGAGGATACCCCCCATTTGTTCCCTCAGCCTTACCCTTGACTAGGCTGCTTATTAGAGAATTCTGACTATTCCTGAGCAAACTAATTAAGCAAAATATGTCTCCCACTCCCCAGCCCTACCCACCTGAGCTCCTCCTCCTCCCTTCTTTTTCTGGTCCCAAATGGCCCAGGGTGATGGGAAAACACCCTGAAGGAAACATCTTGTTTCCTTTAGGGGACAAAAAAGGAGGAGTTAGAATCTCAAGACCTGCTACTTTTTTCCAATTGACCAGTGAAAGTGCTTACAGTTGACAGAGTATAATTTAATGTCATCACACATGTTTACTCTTCTTTAGGAACTTCTGTTTCTAGACTCAGCAGCCATTTTTGCATGTGTCTAATTACTTCTGTTGGTAATCCACTTCCATGTGAGTCATCTGCGAAGGTGGCATGATTCTTGTAATTGCCATATTAACACAACTTATAAAACAACTTAAGAGACTGGGAAAACTTTAACACATGGCTAAAAACAACTAAAAAAATAACTATGGTTTATTTATGTTTATTTCCAAAATCTAAAGCGGGCTATTTCCAAATTATTTAAGACAGCAAAGCTTGGAATAACTCCTTGGCTAAACCACATTTCTTTCTTTTTTTTTTTTTTTTTTAATTCTTATTTCAGCATATTGTGGGGGTACAAAAGTTTAGGTTACATATATTGCCCTTGCCCCCCCACCCCCCTGAGTCAGAGCTTCAAACGTGTCCATCCCCTAGACAGTGCACACTGCACTCATTATGTATATATACACCCATCCCCTCCCCCACCCACATCTGCCGGACACCCGATCAATGTTATTCCTAAATGTGCTCTTAGGTGATGATCAGTGAAACCAATTTGATGGTGAGTACATGTGGTGCTTATTTTTCCATTCTTGGGATACGTAGTAGAATGGGTTCCAACTCAAACAACCCTATCAAAAAGTGGGCAAAGGACATGAACAGAAATTTTTCAAAAGAAGACAGAAGAATGGCCAACAAACATATGAAAAAATGCTCAACATCTCTAATCATCAGGGAAATGCAAATGAAAACCACAATGAGATATCACTTAACTCCAGTGAGAATGGCCTTTATCAAAAAGTCCCATAACAACAAATGTTGGCGTGGATGCAGAGAGACAGGAACACTCATACACTGCTGGTGGGACTGTAAACTAGTACAGCCTCTGTGGAAAGCAATATGGAGATACCTTAAACAGATACAAGTAGACCTACCATTTGATGCAGCAATCCCATTATTGGGCATCTACCCAAAAGAACAAAAGACATTCTATGACAAAGATACCTGCACCCAAATGTTTATAGCAGCACAATTCACAATTGTGAAGATGTGGAAACAACCCAAGTGTCCATCAATACATGAGTGGATTGATAAAATGTGGTATATGTATATCATGGAGTACTAGTCAGCTATAAGAAATAATGGTGATAAACCACATTTCTTGGATCACATGATTTACTATTTTAAGAATATTTTCTCAAGGTAAAAAAATCTATTGAAATAAATGTTCTCTATATAACAAACAGAAAATGCAAATAGCACCCACAGTATATTGATAATACACAAGAACTAAGTCATGGGAAAATTTTAGGCCAAGTTCCAATCCATGTGGTTTTAAAGATGGAAATAGAGTATGTCAGTGAGATAAAGAAGTATATTGATGATGTATTGCATTTTAGCAGGCAGTGATGGAGCAAGAGTTTATTTATTTATTTTGGATAAATTCTAAGCCAATGCACATCGTGATGAAAATGTTGGAGAAGCAGCAAAAAACCTGGAAAGAGAAGCTCCTGCTGCTCTCAAATCAGTGGATTTAATATAAGATCTCTGAGAATCTGCACTGGTAACAGCAGAAGGTAATGATTCCACTGCCAGGGAAGAAGTATGATGATATAGTCCAGGCATCACATCAAGGGAAATCTAAAAAGCACAGCATTTCCACAAACCATTCACTGATGAAAATATATCAACTGCAAGTAGCTCTTCTACTACATTAGGGCCAAGAAAAAAAAGCAACCTAACTGAAATAAAATCAGTAGTTGTTACGAGACTAGGATTTCAAGATATTCTGATATTGTCTATTCCCAGTGATGCCATTATCCTGGTCACTATTACCATCGTCATCATTATCACCAACATGTGGTGATGATAATGTAACTTGGTCACCATCACCAAGTTACTTAACAAAGAGTCAAGACAATTGAGCCAACTAAACAGGATATGAATAATTTAGCTATGCAATGATCAACATTTCTTTTCAAGAAGGTATATCCCTGAGAACCAACAATGTCTATTCTCACATTAGTTTCTTGACGGACAGGTTATTTCATTTTATTGGATCTGTTGTTTGCAAATAGTAGGCAATGTATGTGATTATAAATTACAATATATATTTATATTGTACATTTTCTACTCTATGCAAATATTAAAGACAATAAATATGATCCAACAATCCTACTATTGGGTATACATCCAAAGGAATGGAAACCAGTATTTCAGAGAGATATCTGCACCCTGATGTTTATTGCGTCATTATGCACAATAGCCAAAGCATGGAATCAACCTAAGTGTCCATTGGCAGATAAAGAAAATGTGGTGTAATAAATAGATGGATACATACACAATGGAACACTATTCAGCCATAAAAATTATGAAATCCTGTCATTCCAGGCAACATGGGTGAGCCTGGAGGTCATTATGTTAAGAGAAATAATGAAGGAACAGAAAGATAAATACTGCCTGTGTTCTCACTCATATATGAAGCTAAAAAAGTTGAGTTCATAGGAAGTAAAGAGTAGGATAGAGGTTACTAGAGGCTGGGGAGGGTGAGGAGGTAGGAAGAAATTGGTTAAAGGATGCAAAATTATAGCTAGATAAGAGGAATAGTTCTAGTGTTCTATAGCACTATAGAGTAATTACAGTTAACAATAATTTATAATATATTTTTGTATAGCTAGAAGAGAGGAAATTGAATGTTCCCAACACAAATAAATGATAAATGTTTGAGATGGTGGATAAGCTCATTACATGATTTGATTACTATATATTGTATGTATTGAAACATTACTATGTACTTCATAAATATGCACAATTAGCCTGTATGAAGTAAAAAATAAATAAATGGCTTATGATACAAATTATCATTTGGTAGGCTAACAATGGAATATTAGGGTTTTTAAAAAATGTTAATATTGAAAGAAATCTTGGTTCATATTCTTTCAGAGAGGTGACAAGGTTTGCCCAAATCACAGACTTACAGAGCCTTAATGACCACCTATAATCTCAATAACCTACCGTATGTACTATACACCTCCTAAAAGTATTTTGGGAAAATTATGTTTGATTAAATGGATGAATAAGGCACTAAAATCTCAGAGAAATGAGTTTTGATTTTGCCCAGATTGAATTATTTTCATATCATCCATAGCATGGCTTTACTAATATCAGTGCTATTTAAGTGATCATTTTAATGGGTACGACTGGATCTGTGGTATATACTGTGTTCATTTTTATAAGCTGATGGATTGAGTGGTCATCAATGTGGCATAATGTGGCTGATATTCCATTTTTCCGACATATGTAATGATACATCATCAAAATCCACTGCCAATAAAACAGGAGTAATGACTTCACAGTATAAAATAATCAAATCTTATGGCTTTTCTTTTTTGAAATCTGACATAGTGAAACAGGGCTCCTCTTTACAAAATATAGGGGGTAGAAAAGAACATAGGAATCTCGTGGTGAAAGGGCAGTTCAACCAACACGTGAACTGGATGTGATATAATTACAAAGTACCGTGGACCATAGGCCAGCAACTCTCTGAGAGACAAGTTAAGGGCTTTAGTTTCAGTGAAAGCCTGAACAGCTTCTGAGCTCAGACAACAGTTGAGGGGGAAAAGTGAAAACATGAAAGTATACCAGTTGTTTTAGAAAGAGCACAGGAAGAGCCTATGATCAAATGAAAGAGAATTCAAAACTGAAACCTTGAACTGAGGGGGGACACCATAAAGAGACACAAATTTGGAAACAGGAAAAGCAGGAACTCTTGCATCAGAAAGGGATATAGCTTAAGAAAGAACTAGGGCAGATTTAAAAGGGGAGCATAGAGTGTCCAACTGTGCGGGAAGATGCGTCATCAGGAATACCGATAAACTTTCTCTATTTTTGTTGAAGTTGAAGAAGGAAAGGCATCTTTGGGTGAGGAGATCTCAGAAGACAAACTGACAAAATTATCTTTAAAAAATGAGCATGTTATTCTTATTTAAAGTCATCCTTGAGAAAAGAGCAGGAAGGGACACAAGAAATACCCAGACTCAATTCTTGTTATTAAAAAGATAAGGTGTTTTCCAGATGGGGCGAGGCTTTGAGTTTACACTATTTTCTTTTTTTTTTTTTTTTTTGAGACAGAGTCTCACTCTGTTGCCCAGGCTAGAGTGAGTGCCGTGGCGTCAGCCTAGCTCACAGCAACCTCAAACTCCTGAGCTCAAGCGATCCTCCTGCCGCAGCCTCCCGAGTAGCTGGGACTACAGGCATGCACCACCATGCCCGGCTAATTTTTTCTATATATATTTTTAGCTGTCCATATAATTTTTCTATTTTTAGTAGAGATGGGGTCTCACTCTTGCTCAGGCTGGTCTCGAACTCCTGAGCTCAAATGATCCGCCCAACTCGGTCTCCCAGAGTGCTAGGATGACAGGCGTGAGCCACCGCGCCCGGCCAAGTTTACACTATTTTCAAAGATAAACTAAGTAGTATGAAGAATTTATCTCCCCAGCAGCATTTCTCAGTTAAGATACCAACATCTTTAAAGACATCTACACAGCCATCTGAACCCACCCCCTCAAATTCTATGTGTGTTTCTAGAAGAACACAACAATGACAATAACAGCATATGTTTTCCCTCCTATAGTGCCAGTCCTCAAGAGTAAATAGCAGCTTTTAACAAACACTTCTAAGGTGACAGGACAGAGAGCCAAAAGGAGGAGGGTGTAACCAATTAAAACTTCAGAGGACATTTAGATAGAAAGATGAAGCAAGGCCAAGGCTCTAAGACACAGCCCTCAGCTGCACAGCAGTGCCAGGGACTTAGGACCACAAAGAATCCAGAGTTCACCTCAGTAATGCACAGCTGAGATCTCTGCTCAACACAGTTTCTCAGAAAAGGCACCAACCCCAAGTTCACCCACACTGCAGCTGGAAGCAACCTCATTCTTATGGAATGCCAGAATTGGAGCACGTCTTAAGATGAAACAGTCTGTCTTCAACATATTCTGAGAAAGTAGCCAATGTCCAGAGAGGGTAATGTCACATGTCTGAGTTCACAAAGATAATCAACACTGAAACGGAATTCAAATCCTAGAGGTTTGTGCAGTGATTAAATAAACCACTTGTCGAGGATGGAACTCATTTCACATATTCTGCACTGTTATACCTTCAGTAAACTTGTAAGACCATGGGTCCCACTATTTTTTCAGTAAAGTAGTATCTCCTTTCCCACTTGCCCCCCACCATGGATATATGCATAGTTATGCAGATATTAAATTAAACAAACTTCAGAAGATCAGAATTTTCTCTATCAAAATGTAAAAGTGCATCTTATGAATATAAGAGAGAAAGAGTATGCAGACCTCTATAGTTACTCTTTTAAAAAGTAAACATCTGTTGTTTTGCAAGTAATAATTATTCTGAATTCCCTATGTGTTTTGGTGATTTTTTGAGAGTGGAATATATTTATTCTTTAATTCTTTTTCTTCTAGTTACATATGTATACAGCAGTAAGTTTTGAACTTTGTTGCTTTAAAATACTATATTTCCTTTATTAATCAACTATTTTTACAACTTTGATTTTTAACAATTACAGATGATAGGAATGGAGGAATGGCTATTGTTTTGATATTTCTTTTCCAATCAGTAAAATTTTAGCCATACGGACAAATTTTTCCTTTAAACTTGCCATAAGACCTAGTTGAAACTGACACACTGTAGAAATAGAAGCTTCTGTTACTTCTCTTAACTCTATGAACTCTACCAGGTACTGAAACAGTATTCTCAGTTCTCACTGTGAATAAGTTTAAATAAGAAAACTAAGAAGGTGGAGGGGAAGGAGAGTGTGGGGAGGGGAGAAGGGCTTGGGAGCTGGTCATGGAGAGATTCATAGTTATAGGCATGGGTAAAATTTGTTAAGGAGTGAGTGGTATTATAAATTACAAGTCACTAAAATACACAGCATATATTGCAAAGATTTGTACCATGCTGGGCCTGATTCAATCTTAACTGACATACTGCAAAATATTTGATAAGAAACCTAGCTAGTTGAGACCTTTGTTTGGAGGATCAGTGGGTGTGGGGGCTATAATGTTAATTTCTATTTTCATGTGACACTATGTATCTATGTATTATATCAGCACACTAAAAATAGATGAATGATATTTGCTCACCATTTCCTTCATTACTCTGTTTATCTGCCATAGTCACCTCTGCGTATACATTTTCAATAGTCTAAAAAGCTGCATTCTCTACTGATTGTATGATTTCCAGATCGTACAGTTGTTAGTAATAATACTTACTAAATGGAAAACCTTGGCATCTACAAAAGGAAAATGAAAGAAAACAGTAGTGACAAGATTCCGCCAAAAAAAAAAAAAAAAAGCAAGCAAACTACTGTATCTTTATACTTTGTGTTCAACAATATTATAGTAAGAAAGGATGTACAATATCTTGCATTTTAAATAAAATACTTTGTTTGATTTTGGCACACAGTAAATGAAGTTCATATCTATGTCTTTCATAGATATATACAAATTTTAAAACATCTTCACCTGACTAAAAATTTACAGATAATATATGTAAAAATATCCAGTCTGTTAGTATTTTCCCACTACCTTTATGATTCAGATCAAAGAAGATAACTTTTGCAGAAATATCTGAATGTCTTTATTTTTTCCTTTCAGAGCGCTACCATGTTTATATCCTTTCTCTTACCTATATTCAATTGGAAAAAGAAAAGGCAGTCCCCATAGATTACTTGCAAAACATCAAATACATAAGAGTGGTAATCAAATGCAATCCAAACAGCCTTCCAAGGTGCATACTGCATGAATAACATCACTATCCCCAGTGCATTGATTCAGCCTCCTCTCTAAGAGGTGCTCTTATCCAGGTTGTCCTATTCACTGCTACACAGTGAAGATCTAATTCCAACATGGTATGCTCCACATTTTATTATCCTGATTGGAACTTTCAGGGATGAGAAAATTCCAGCTTGATACCTTTTTGCATCTGCAACCTCTGGATTTTACAGACTAGCTGGCAAAATTTCCTCACAATTTCCTATCTTGCCATGCAAATATTGTAAGCCTCCAAAAGGCTGAGGTGAGATTCAGTTAGATTTTTTTTTTTTTTCATTGTGCTAGGTAAACTAGTTTGTAAATACCCCTTATGCAAGTTGCCTGTATCTTGCTCTCAATAAGTGGAAAGGTCAAATTCTTTGTTTTACTTTTTACAGAATCAATAATTTAACTTCCCACCTAATATTCATATCTTTAATCTTTGCAGAATGTGCCACTATTGAAGTTAGAGGAGAGGGACTAAAGGTTTTGGAAACATTTATTTTATAGAGACTAAAAAATAGGAGAGAGCATTACCTTGCTTAAATGAGTAAAACTATTTCTCAAAAGAAGCATTTTCTTTTATACCTTTTTACATATTCTCTTTAAATAAATCCACTATATTTCAGTGTTGCTAAAATTTAAACATATACTAGTTAGAAATCTTTGGTTCATATCCAGCAATTCCTCTCCTTGGTATATGTCCACACAAAAACTGTACAAGAATATTCATAGAGTCATTATTCACATTATTCAAAACAGTTTCAACAATCCAAATGCCCATCAACTGAAAAATGGGTAAATAAAATGTGGTATATCCAATACAATGGAATATTATTTAGCCATAAAAAGCAATGAAGTACTGATAGAAGTCTAGAAGTACTTCATCTAGAAGTACTAGAAGAAGCCAGTCACAAAATACCACTCATTGTGTGATTCCATTTACATGAAATATCCAGAATAGGAAAATCCATAGAGAAAGAAAGTAGATTAATGTTTGCCTAGAGCTAGGGGAGGGTTGAGGAGAAATGAGGAGTCACTGTAAAGAGCTATGGGGTTTCTTTTGGGGATGATAAATATATTCTGAAATTGATTGTGGTGATGGTTGTACAAATCTACGAATATACAAAAACATTGAATTGTACAATGTAAATGTGCTTATATTGTGTATGGATTATAACTCAATAAAGCTGTTTAGCAAAAGATTTGGTTGACAATTTTCATTTTAATTTTTTCCAATCTTTTCAACTATGCATTACATTCACAGTAGGTTTTGTAATAGAAATATCAAATGAGAAGAAATGATTATTTGTATGTATTTATAAAACAAGTGTTATTTTTAAGAACATTGAAAAAGTAAGTCATTCATTTTGATTTTAAATACCCAGAAGACTAGTAAATATACACTTATTATCTGAGGATTCTGGGTAACATAAAGGTAAGGAGACTTACCTGGCCATGACATCTGTGCATCTCAGAGAGCAACCCTGCATTCTTGTTTACTCTCCGTTGCCTTCCTGATCTGAAAACCTCTTCACACCAACTCTGGATTTTTATTACAGGGGGCAACATTTTGTAAGTTCAAAGCCAAGGTCGTGTCCCTTCAGCTCAAATCCAGACTGGAGGCATAAATCTTTCAGAAAAGATCCTTCCACACTTGCATCACCAAAGCCTCTGACACATGTCACAATGAAGCAACTTTCATTAAGTTACAGCATTGAATGTACCTTCATTTGACGGACTCTGAAAAATTGCTCTATCTTTCCCCATTCCCATGACAGCTGTCATCATGTCACCAATGGAAAAAAGTTTTTTTTTTTTTAAAAAAAAGGCCTCTTGCTTTCCTGAGAGTTGTCACCAGCAGCAGCAATGTAATATGCAATGTTACTAAGGGGAAATAAACAGTGCACAGGGACACCAGAGAATGAATATATTCGAAGAGCCCACATTTCACTTTTTTAAACCACAGAGTAAGAAATAGATAAGCAAGAATATCATTCATAGTACTTCAGAATATTCCATAAGGAACAGATCTGTTTTGTCTCCAGTATACACCTCCACTCCTAGATTCTGGAGAAAGCACCTATCCTAGCGAAAAGTCAAAATCTTTCACTTCACTTGTTTTTAAATAACTAACCACAAGGCATTGGTATCAGGCAGTGATATACCAGATCAATTTAGGACAGAAAGCAAAGATTTAGGACACAAAGAAGTGCAACACAAAATGA
Source organism: Eulemur rufifrons (assembly GCF_041146395.1). NCBI lineage: Eukaryota > Metazoa > Chordata > Mammalia > Primates > Lemuridae > Eulemur > Eulemur rufifrons. The sequence continues at coordinate 181,525,994 of NC_090989.1, read as the reverse complement.
GATGCAAACTTTTCACTTGACAGGTGGGTAGAATTATCAATCTAATGCATTTCCTTTTCTGATTTCAAATAACAATGCAGTAAGAAAAAGATGAAAAAGGATACCCAAGAAACTTCTTAGTCAAAAAAAAAAAAAATCAGTGTGGGCTGGATAAGGAATTTCAAATGGTCTTTATCCTTGTTACTCAAGTGCCATCTGCAGACTGCCAAGACTGACATCGTACGGGAGCTAATCACAAACTCAGAATCCCAGGCCCCACCCAGTCCTACAGAATCAGAACCCTCACTTCACACACTGATGTTTGAGAAGTACCGTTCAACCCATTTTTCTTCTAGTCTCACTACCTAATGTTTGGACTCTCGGGCCACCGAAATAATAAATTTCTTATCACTAACAGCCATTAAGTCAAATTAACAGGAGGAAAAAAAATGTAATATGGGATAATATATATTGTATTGCCAAATTAATTGTAATCCAAAGTTCAAAACATGATTTCTCATGTGAGAGCTATGCTAAAGCCTTAATATTGATGTCAGGCTGAGGGATATTCCAAATCAATTGATATTTAAGACTACATCATTTGTTAGAGTCTCTGTGGAAAATGTAACCACCTTGTTAATACTGAGAATAGATTTTTAACTTTAAAATGCTACATCAGTTTGACGCATGCTGTGACTTTGCATAAGAAGGTGGTGTTTCTAGAGACTATGGAAAGTAAAGAGCTTGTATTGTACTGGTAGGTAATGTAATATACCTCCTATTTGTGAGGTACCTCATATTTTACACACACACACATATACATACACACATCATATATACACACACACTATACATAGTGTGTGTATATATATGCGCGCACACACACACACACACACATATATATGAACTGCTTAGGCAGGCTATATGCATAGCAAATCTACTGATGTCAGTAGACCATTTGCCAATAATGGAGAAATACACTCCCGAGTGCTCTGTGTTTAATTAAGGGAGGAGAGTTAGAAGGCCACTGAGCCTGTAGGCTCCAGTCATTTCTCTCATCATTTCCTGGAATCACACAGGTTCACTTTACGAAAGCTTAGAGCCGGCTCTCTTTAGTGGTAAGCACTACTACCTTTGTGTCTCTGAATAACATCAGATGTCCCCACAATTAATCACTCCACAGTGCTCAGCTCTCAGATATCAGAAAAAGGACAAAGCTGTCATCTACTCTGTAAATCCCTCTAACTGGCTACTTCAAAACTTAGGTAAGCTCCTGAGTTACCAAAGGGAAGTTAGAAAGGAGAGAAAAGTCAATACACCTGGGGGAAAGAAATTACAAGGCAGACAGACACTATATATTTTAGTACCAATTTTCTTTTACACATTGAAATGAAAATAGTGCACTAAGAGCTCCTTTGCACTTAGTTGCTATAATATTTACTTCTAAATTATTATCTTTAATAGTAATAGCACTTTGCAGTTATAAAACATCTTGTTCCAAAGAGCTCAAAATGTTTCCCCACATATTAATTCAACTCTACTTAAGACCACGTCCTAGAGAGGGATGGCTGTACTCATATTTAGAGAGTTATAAATGGGTTTCAAAATAGTAAATTTGGTCTAGAATCATTTAAGGCAGGTAGAAAGGAAAATGCCCAAGAAATGAGTGACTTGTTGGGTAGGTAGAAGTACAACTTTGTTCATCAAAGCAGAACAAAGCAGAGGCCTACATTAGTCGCTTGCCTAATTACAAAATCCTACCCTCAAACAAATAAGAGTTTGCTTCAATTAGTGCCTTAGCTATTTCAGGCCCACATAAGTTTGGGTTCACAAAGATTTCTGAAAAACTATTTCATTCTTCTACTTCATAGGGCCTCTATGGGGTCAACTTCAATGCCACAGAAATATGTTCAGCTGGAGAAAAGAGCCAGAAAGGGAAAGAGAAGTAGTGAAAAGAGAGGAGCCACCCCAGATCCCAAAGGTGGCCCGGAGAACTTGTCCTTTCCTTTTTTTCACAGCTATATATCATAGCAGAATGCACATACTTTCATAAGGGCAGTAATTTTTTGTTTATTTTGTTCATTTTGTATTCCTGCACCCTAGAATAGCATGAGGTAAATACTTGGGATTTAATAAAAAATACTTAAAAGAATGAATGAACAGAGGCCACTGGTCCTGGAGATGGGCCTACCTGGTGATTCTGTCAGCAGCACAGGTGCACAAGAAAAATGACTATGCTGAAACACCAAAGCATCGTGTTACTTATTCCTTTAACAGATACAAATTCTAAAATGTCTAGTGTGAACCTAAATAGAATTTAGGCTGTGCCTTGCGGTCAAAAACAAATAGAAATTAAACCATTTTTTCTATCCCTTGAGTGTGATGAAATCAACTGATTTCCCCTACTTGCTTGATTAATCAGTATCTATAGAAAAGTTTCTTTTTTAAAAAAAGGAATAAAACGAAATAATCACCAATCTATCCCTTTGAACAGTAGTGTAAATCATGGTTGGCAACTTTAGGGCCTAGTTTAAAATAAAAACATTAAACATGTTAGTAAAACCAGTAACTACAACTAAACTGAATTGCTTAGTTATAGAAAAATATATTTATTTTTTGAATTCTGTGTCATTAACTTCATACTTATATCTGTGATTTGAGTTCTTAAATCTGACCTTTACACAGTTAAAATCAATAAGACATATTAGGGTCTAAAAGAAAGCCCTGTAGGAATTCTAACATGCTTTGCTTCATTCTCCCCTTAAGTTTCTCTCTAAGATACACAGAAAGCATTGACGTATTTTCCCCCTTTTAGGTAGAGTATATGCCACTTCAACTCCTTGTGAACTCCTTGTTTTCTTCCCCATCTATGAGAGATTCCTCAAATAACTTAACCATGGAGGTTGAAAACTGGATGTGTATGGATTTGATAGATGTGTTTAGTTTTCAAACATTTAAAAAATAAGTGGCAGTATTTAAAATTTGTGAGATATGGCAACACTGGCCCCACAATCTTACGTGGCAACAGCATTTAAGAGGTCACTTATGTGCTGTTCTGAACAGACCTGTGGACTCCCTATTGTCTGACAACTGGTCTACCTCACTCTTCATATTTGCAGTCTGGTTTCTGCAGGTCTTTTCTTTTGGGTTGTTTGGCTCTCAACAGAGTTCTAGCTTTGTGGGACAGGCATAGAATCCAAAGAGAAATGCAGGAATGACTTGCTTGCCAGGGAAAGAGCACCACATGGGGCTCTGGAAATCCTAGGTTCCATTCCTAGTCACACTGCAGGATGGCCATCCTGTCTTGGGTAAACCTCTGGACTTATTAGAAGAGGAACAGACAAGACAATCTGTAGATGGCGTCTAGACCTAAAATTCCATGATTGACTGTTTCCTCATTGTCTAGAGTGTTACCCTTGGACACACAATAACCTATGGCAGGGCCACTTGTGAAGGATGGCAGAATATGTCTTCTCAAAATATATAACTGTGACATAAGGGTTATTTTGAGCTAAAGACACTTGAAAAACTGCAGGTACGAGGAAGGCACTCTCATCTACCCTTTTAATTTTAAAAGCAGGAGATCGAACTCCCATGTGAAAGATATTCTCCCTACACCAGGAGGAAGAAACATTCTTATCACCAGAGACAAGGAGTCAAGACTGAGGGAATTTTGTATAAACAGACCTTGTTAAAATAACTCTTATCTTCCTTTAGTTTCCCTATATATTATAGTTACTTTTCCACAATTGCATCTCTTTGTTCAACCTAATATATAAAGTACTTAGGTTTTGCCACTTCTTTGGGTCTTCATTTCCTATAGGGAAATCCCATGTACGTATATAAAAAAAAAAATCTGTATACTCTTCTCCTGTTAATCTGTTTTAAATCAATTTAATTCTCAAGCCCAGCATGACACTTTATGAAGGTAGAGGCAAACTTCTACCTCCCCTACACTTGCATGCCACCATTACAAGTTCTGCGACATTTAAGAATCACTTCTAAAGTTGTTTCTCAAGAAAAGATTTTTCTTAAGATTATCAATTTAGCCTTGTGTTAAGTAATTATATCTGTAAAACTATGTATTTTATTCACTTATTATAGATATAAATATTTTTCTCTTTTAAAATATCTGTTAAAATTGTCTATCCGGATACTAACTGAAGTTATCAAACAGTCCACCAGAAGTTTTTCACTTCACACTTTGGGAAAACTGTGTGAAGTCCAAAGTTTACCAAAACATACTTTAGATAAATTGTCAGAGCCTTACCTAGACTTTCAAATATGTTCCTAACCCTATCTTCCAGATTATTTTGAGATTGAATATTGTCATGTACAAAATCAAGAATGTTTCTCAAATAAAATGTTTCTCAAATGAATTATTTCAGTCTATCACTTTACATGTATGTCTCAAATATCACTCATGTATTATGAAAATGATTTGAAAAAAAATCCAAATATATCATTATAACCAATGTATCATTCAGTCATAGCACTGGATGAACATTAAAGATTTGTGAAGATTTTAGATGTACACACACACACATATACACACACACACGCCTAAGAAACTGTTTTCCTCCTAATAATTTAGGTAAGAAAGTTTAAAAGTAAAGTCATTTTTAAAGCTTTCACATCTCTTAAATGTACTCACATGCCACAAAAAGTACTTTCAACAAGAAGTATAATACTACAAGAGAGGTTAACAACAGCAATCAACTGAATACCCTTGTGGATTCCTGCAGGGAGAGGTAGGGGAAGGGGGGACTCTAGGGAAGGATTGTGTCAGTCTAAATCTGTTGCTATTTTTCTCTCTAAGCACACAGCCAGACAGCTGGAAGGGAGTAGGAGTCATACACCTTAAATTACCAGATTCACACTTAACACACACATCATAAAGATGCCAGAGACCATGTTTGAACACATGATTTGTTCTCTTCTGGGAGAAGGTGGTTGTTTTCACTCCTGATGTCAAGTATTATGCCTGTGTGTGAGCAGCTTTACCAATCTGAAAGGCACACGGATATGCATTGAATTCTAACCAGCTTGGAAGTGAAGGTTTTGCAAATGACTGTGTTTAATTAGTGACATGACTCATGGAGAGGTTTGTGTACAACAGACTTAGTTATTTATCTAAATGTTTGGGAGACCTAAACATGTTACTTGCGACACAATGCTTGGTAGAGGAAAAGTGAAGTGATATGATTTCAAGAAATCATTCAGTATTGTGCCACAATACACCGTACAGTAAGAACTTTAAATTTACTTCCTGAACAGTTGACGTTATTTAATAAAATTGACCCCTTGAAACTCAGTCTTCTCATCCCATCTCTCCTGGGACTATTTGGGGTAATACAGATAAGTGGAGGGTGGGGTGGATCAGAAACACAAAAATTGGGAGTAGGATCAAGGCGATTTACTAGCAACCTATATAAATAGCCAAACAATTTTCATAGATAGTTGCTTATCAACATCTGCCAAACTAGATGGAAAATCTCCATATACTACTCCAGAAATCCTCATTCAAATAAGAAAATCTCTGGTGCCATAATATCCACTTCCTTTAAGATAATTATATATATTTATATATATTTTTATATATATATATATTTTTTTTGAGACAGAGTCTCACTCTGTTGCCCGGGCTAGAGTGAGTGCCATGGCATCAGCTTAGCTCACAGCAACCTCAAACTCCTGGGCTCCAGCAATCCTCCTGCCTCAGCCTCCCAAGTAGCTGGGATTACAGGCATGCGCCACCATGCCCGGCTAATTTTTTGTATATATATATTTTAGTTGTCCATATAATTTCTTTCTATTTTTAGTAGAGACGGAGTCTCACTCTTGCTCAGGCTGGTCTCGAACTCCTGACCTCGAGCGATCCACCCGCCTCGGCCTCCCAGAGTGCTAGGATTACAGGCATGAGCCACCGCACCCGGCCTGATAATTATATTTTTAAAACTTGTCAGCCAGTACAATCAACAGCCAACAGCACTCCTTTTTCTCTGTATCTCTTCATTGATCCAAATTTGTTAATCATTTCACAGTAACTTAGCAATACCTATGCCAACTATTTTGGAACTCGTCCCAGTGCCCTCACACTTGATATATTTCACTCACTCACCACAGTTTTCCTTTGCAACACAAAGCCACATCTCTTCTAACCACAATACACTCATTTTTCTACTTCCTTATTTACTTTTTTTTTTTTTGCTTGCTTGCAGGGCACTCAAATTTCTATCTACTGATATAGGGTTTCCTTCTGGAAAGCCTTAAATCTGTCTCCTTTAGTCTCCTTTGCCAAATGCCTGACACAGTCAGCTTCTCTAAATTCTGTCATATCTTCAGAATGGGTAGCTCTGCATTTTATATCTATCCATAAGAAACACTTTATTCCTTTGCAGCTCCTTCTGATATGTTCCTCTCAATATTAAATCATCCCATTCCTCCCTTGAAACACAGAGAAAATTTCACACTAAAATGCAGAAGGACTGATATTCCTACTTTGGAAAAGAGGCAAAGACATGTGAAAACATGCACAAAACCTGGAGCCATGTCTATGTCTCATTACAGCTTTATCTTTTTAATTATACAATAAAAGAGTCTGATAAACCACTAGAGCTATTAACTAAATCATATTGAACTGAACCTCTCAAGTCATCATAGGTACTAGATTAAAACCAAAAGCAGTGCCCCTGAAGCTGCCTGGTAACTTTATAATCAAGGATTTGAGAGCCACAAATTATCAAATGTTATCTGTTGCCATTAAATATTTTGCATTGAAATAGTCCCTAAGTGTAAAATCATTTTGGTCATAGAAGGATGCACGACTATAAAATAGAGGAATTATTTCACATTACTGATTCTATTTACAACAGGCCTGCTGCCTAAAAAGCCAGGATATCTACCCACTTTTATGAGATTTGGAGAATTAACTTTATACTCTGCATGGACCACATCAGTCTACAAGTTCAATAATGAATAACATTAATACTCAAACTCCAGAATAGTAAGATACATATAAAGAGATTTCCTAATTGTAAAAACTGAGAAAAAAATGAATATTCCAAGTAACATTTAAAAGCTGTCAGAACACTACCTGATCTGAAATAAGATGAGCCAATATAAGTGATTACTGTCATCAAATAGCCACTTACCATCCATCTTAGAGTATACTTGATGTTAAAAAAATTTTTCCATGTATATATTGTCAACTGTAAAGTACACTATTAGCCTGCAATTTTTGTGCCATCCCAGCTATCTAGGCAATGTGTATTTTTATTTCATCTAATAGTTAAAAAAAACAAAAAGCACTACAATCTTTGTACTACAAATATAAACTCCGAAATTAATTTAGTTTCTTCCAGTACTTGCAATAAAGATGCTCAAATGAAGTGTATTCACAATTTGGTTTGAGCATATCAAGTAGCACCAGAATCATTCATGGTGGGTTTAATAACTTCATTATTTGTTTTATTTAACTAAGAGATTTATCTAGCAATAAATGGTGCTGAGATTACAAGAAATGTGTCATAAAGAAAAAATTTCCATTAAATATTTTTATGACTTTTATTTTTGCATACTGTTTAACAAGACAATAATTTTGGGGGGCAGAATTGGTATACTTTTTCCCCCTATTTTTAAAAATCAAGCTCTTTAATATCATACTGCATTGAAATGAACTGTCATTTGTGAATTTTCTTGTTTTATTTTTAAATTAAATATTATTAGCTTAATACATTGGGATGAATCCTGCTTAATTACTTTCAATGTAGAATGTAAGATACATAATTCTCTCACTTTAAAAATTACATGGTCAATCTATACACACATATGTACATGCCCATAACTTTCAGGGTCCTTTCTACACACACATGTCTAGGGCTAAGTAATTATAATACATAAAAGAGCAGTATATCAATATGTCATGTATACGTCAATGAATTCTCATAAGAAAAAGTAGTAAACAAATAGGTTTTGCAAAAGAGCAGACAATCCCAACCTTGTTTCTAAAGTTAAGCTTGATTTGAGAACAACCCACTGATGAAAAAGAGAGAGAGGGAGGTAGAGGGAGAGGAAAACAAGAGATAAGACAGAGAGAAAGGGAGAGGGGAGGAAAAAGAGAAGAAAGGAGGAAAGGAAGAAAAGAGGAAAAAATGGAAGAAGAAAGAAATAGAGAAATAGAGGAAGAAAAAAAGAAAACATCCTAGTGACATATCGTTTAGGATGACGGCTACATCACATTTCACCCAGTTCCTACGCAATTTGAAGGACTTTCCAGGAGTGAGTAAAAGGTTAGAATGAGGTGTCATGAGATCATAGAGTTTCCTAATCTATAAAGGATCTTAGAAATCATACTTCATTTGACAGGCAGATACCAACGCACAGGGAGGTGAAGCAGCTTGTTAAAGGTTGCACAGCAACTTAAAGTAGGTTAGCTCAAAGCTCCTACCGTTACTGGAGATAACCTATGGACTGTACACTTTGACAATGCGTAGTCAAGGCTTGCTAACATTTAAGATTATCCAAAATTATTAGGGCAATTAAATTCTTTATTTTTCATTCAACCATATTCACCTTTTAACTTACTGTGGAGACAGATTACAGAGCTTCATTCCTTGCCTCACATTGGCTGACCCTACCTGTTAAGAAGGGCTGGAGTGCAATTTGTGTGCAAAGTGGACCTGCTTACAAATGTTGCTGAGGATGTTATAAAGTTCCCTTTGTGCTTAACCCAGCAGCTCTGGGGACAGACAAAACAGTTTGCCCAGGGCCCAAAACACAGAAGGTCAGGAGGCTTTACTCTCTCCTGAAGGGTCCCTATTCACAGGATTCTTTCCACTTTGCTCAACCCCAGCACCTTCTAGGAGCTGAGAGGATACAGTACTTAGGGTAGCACAGGAATTGTTTACAAGGCTGTTGAGTGGATTTGCATGCATGTAAACACATACAGAGATACACTCTCTTTACATATACAATGCAGGACTTTTCCTTTATTCTCTTTCATAGCACTTTAAATTTATTTTGAAGACCAATCAAATCGTCATGGCTTTAAAAGTACCTCTTACAAGGTATGTGTAACACCCATCTGGCTTTCCCATCTGTCAAGAGACCATACCCTAAACTAAACCTTGGAGGGTTCAATCCCCTTTTCTACAGATAAGCACAACTAGGGAGACAGTGTCCCAATTTTATAAAATACTCAAAACATTTCTAAAGTAAGAGGAGCACACTATAAATCTTGCAAATATCTCTCTGAGCTTTGTGGTGACCAGCTATAAAAATGTTTAACATCATAAGAGATGAGTTGAAATTTCTAAATATTTGAATGGAGAGTAAAAGGCAAATTTAACTACATCAGGAAAATACTCCTCTATAGAAGGCAAAGGTTTCTGCAAAATGCAAATAAAGGGATTCAAGGATCTGGCAAAAATAAACTAGAATTCAAAAGAACACAGTATTTACTAAATTAGGTAGAAACAAATCAAGCATTGGTTTAAAAAATAATTGGACCTTAACTAACCCTATTTCTGTTTTTGTCATCATCTGAAAACAAGATCACATCTCGGGCAAGATCATATACTTGCACTAGTCAAGAAAACACCAACAACTACTTTAAAATATAGCTAAGGAACCTCAGAGACCATCACGTACAAAAGTCAGCTTAGTTTTGGAAGAAGGCACGAGGCCATTCTTTAGGGTAAATATAACCATCGAAACCACTTGCTGCTATTTCAGATTTCAGGATCAGACCCTCTGACACACTTACTTTTTTTCCAGAGAACAGACCTCTCGGCAAGGACAGCCCTGGGACTGTTCGCTACCCTGAGGTACCACAGCCGTTCCCCTTTCACTTCATCTCATCAGATGTTACGCATTCTTTACTGGTTCGTGATCTTTTCCCCTCCAGATCTCAAGTTCTGAACATGTCTGTGCTCGTGGAGGCAACCATCTATTTTGAGTCTTCTCTCTCTTGCCTCGTTCCTCTCAACCAAATCTAATGAGAACATATTCTGTCCTCACCAGTGACATGCTTCCATACTTCACAGTCTGTGATTTTTCTCTGCCTTGAGACTTACTGCCTATTCAGGGAAATTGTATTTCCACTCTGGAAATTATGGGATCTTCAGGCTCCGTGGTCTCAAGCTCAGTGTGGGAACTTCACTTCCCTCTTTCAGGTCGGAATGATTTTAAGTTCACTTTGGTCCATATCAACACTGGCCATTGGTTTCAGTGGTTCAAGCCACATTTATTCAAATTCTATTTTTACAACGGCTCAATTTTTCTACTTTCAATCCAAGAAGAAAAGTGTGATTTATATTTAGGTTAGGGAAACCCAGACAGAACAATCTGCAAATCTCTTTCCACAATGATAACAATCTTTAATTTCACTAAGGCATTGATCATTTGAAAGACACCATGCAAACATTATTAATAATATTAAATTCTAATAGCATTTTTACGATCAATTCATCTTGCATGAATAACAAATATTAATTTGATAGATGTCATTGAGGGACACATAAAAGATAAATAAACCAGATTTGAAGTGTTTTTTTTTTTTTTTTGCTTTTTTTATTCACATCACTTCTTAAAAAGTCATGCATTCAAAGTGATAATGGACTGAACATAGATTTTTATTTTTAAACACTGTCCCTTAAAATAAATAAAAAGATGTACAGTTATATTTGCAAATATTGCTAATAGTCATCCCCCCTGCAAGCAAAGTTTCTAAACAACATACAGATGAAAAACAAGAGAAACTTTTCTGTTTCTGTATTTCTCAGTGGCAGCAGAGAGCAGCAAAATAAACTATCTTAAATTCTGGAAATACTGACACATACTTCTTTTATACAGACGTGCATGTAAAATGATCTCTTCATGTACACATTAGTGTTACTTACATTTTTCTTGCAACAGCCATAGGTACAGAAGAAGATAAAAATATCCTCTAATCACCCTGGGCACCACAGATAATGCAACCATGCTCCCAAATTAAAAACAAAGCCAATAATTTTTAATTTCTATAAAAGCATCCAGAAAGACCCCTTATTTCCTTGTGTGAATCAATTATGTAAGAGATCTGACAGAAACAGCAAGCTCCAAACAGATTATACTCTATCACACCAGCTTGATTCAACAAAGAGCAATGGAACAGAAAATCAAATGCAGCTTGCAAAGTCACATTCACATGGAGCTGTAGGGAGAATGAGGGGGAAAAACCTGGTACTTACAGACTGTAAAGTAAAATGTCCCAGTTTCGCTTTACATGTTACAGCAAATCAAACAGAGATTTCAGCTCTCAGCAAGTCCCTGCTTCCACTACACTGATCATCCACGCAGAACAGGCCCTTATGGATTGCTTAGGCAGCTGGGAGATAATGGGACCATATTCTCAGCTGGGACTAGAGATGCTGAACTGCTCTCCGCTGCGCGCTGCATGGCTCTCCGCCAGCAGTAATCAAGGAGGACCCAGCTTCCTGGCCGTGTTCCCCAAAGGATCGACATAATTAGCACATGAATCAAAGACGCACACTGGGAGAATCACACACATCTCTAACTGGCTCTCCTCACATCGAACCTGATTAGGAAATGAAGTTGGTTCTCCGATCAAATGTGTTCAACCTTTCAAAAATACACAGAGACTCACAGCTGTTCATAGGTTTCAGGGGAGGGGTGGAGATTAAGGCTTCTTTCCCAATGGGCAATTTATGTAATTCCTCAACTACAGCATATAATTACACTCGTTGTTCGGTACATATGGTGGGTTTGCCTGTTAGGGTGATTTGGTTTGTCTGTTAGGGTTTCTCAGCATCTCCCAGGAAGGTTATAGGCAGCAGCATCAGTTTTCCAATGGATTTTATGTGATGCGCACGTGTGTATTCTCTTCAGATTGATTCTTCAGGGAGATTGGCTGGTCTAAAGCTGGTCTCTATGGGGGCATTTTACATCCTCCCAGAATGTGCTTCTTCACTGACTACTGGAAGTCCAAGGGCATTAAACTCAGAGGGTTTGGCTCGGTACTCGGGACATCTAATATTCTAAAAGGAGCTGGGGATGTGGATTCTGCTCGCATAACTGAAAGAACACTCTACTCCATCTGCATGGTGTTGCAGGCAGGAGTTACAAACTAGTAGCCCGTGGACATGCTTGGCTTGGCAAGAGAGAGATTTTAGAATTTGAATGTGAACGTTTTTAAACAGAAAATGTGTTCTGCACTTTATCAAAATGTTGCCAAACTCACTTTTGTCCGGATATGCTACCTGCTGGCCCCTGAAGACATTTGTTTATGTAAATTTGACCTTAGTTAAGCAAGTCTGGGTTATGGATATAAAACATTCCAATTCAGAGAAAGGGAGACTCAGCTCCTGTGTCATTCATTAAAAGGCTGTGATTAAATACAGTTAGATAGAAGGTGTAAGTTCGGATGTTCGATAGCAGAGTAGCGTGACTACAGTTAACAACAATGTATTGTATATTTCAAAATAGCTGGAAGAGAGGACTTGAGATGTTCCCAACCCAAAGAAATGATGACTACTGGAGGTGATAGACATCCCACATACCCTGACTTGATCATTAGACAGTTTATGCATGTAACAAAATATAACATGTACCTGATAAATGTGTACAAATATTTGTATCAATAAAAAAGGCTATTAATAAGACTCCCTTGCCATTAAAGTTCCACTACATGTAAACAGCTAGTAGATGAAGAGCCTGTGTAATCAAGAAGGGAGAACACTGAGAAAGAAATATGAATTCTAACCTTCATCTTGCTGCAAAAAACAGGTGGTCTACAATACGACACTTCACCTTTCTGAGTCTTGGTTTTCTGGTCTGTACAGTAAGAGCCTTGGTCCAGATCTCTGAGGACCCTTGTGACATGACATTCTATTAGCGTCCCTCCATTAGAAGGGTGCTTATACCTCGTAATAGCAATTAAAGTGATGCTTTGTTGACTGGCCCCAATTTGAGGGTGAAGAGTTGCCTGTTATCTTTGGGGGCTCATGATCAATTGGCCACTAAACAGCTGTTTTAGAGAACCGGAAGCATCATGTTCAGTAAGTGTGAATAAAATTTAAATGTGTAGAAAAAAAAAGAAAGGTTGTGCATAAAATGATTTTACCTATAATTGTACACAAACTCTGTCTACCTGAGAGTAAAATGTCTGGAGGAAGAGCCAAAAGTCTAATCAGAATGTTTTGTCTTCAGGGGGCCAATCACCAGAGCTCTGGAATTTTGTGGGGAAAGAGTCATTTATATTTCACTTGGATCACTCCATCTTACTTTCCAAAAGTAGAGAAAGGTGGGGCTTCTCTTCACATGGTCAGTTATGCTATATTTTGTGGAAAAATGTATGTTGTTGAGGTCAAGACCACCCAAATTGTCTTAGGGTTTTGATACTGGTCTTAGGGAATGAAAAGGGAAATAGAGCAACAATTTCATGATGCCTCACTCAATAGCTAGAAATGTAGCTGTCCCAAAGGATATGGGATCTGGTAAAAGATAAATGCTACCAAACCCTTCTGTGCCCATTATCAACTCCATTATTCCAAACAAGATATATGGCCCCAAGCAGATTTATTATGAACAGTTAACAGTAACAATATACAAAGTGAGGAATAAAGAAACAGTGCAATTATACTTTTAAAAAAAAAATTACTAAACTTCTGAGTGATTTTGTGTTGGTTCAACATGTTTTTGTAGGTATCTTCAATCCAATTTCTATACGCTAACCTGTTTCTTTTTTTCTTTGGATATTGTTGCAATTCGTCATACCTTGTAAAATGACTAGCACAAATTTCATGTTTGCTATTTTTATCTGGCTCATTATTATTGAGACTTTAACACATCTACTTCACACAGCTCATGTGAGGTGCTGACAAAAATAGGTTAATTAAATAGCAATTGTGCATCTCAGTCATATTAGCAAACATATTGCTGAAGCAAATAAAAAGAGGAGCAAATTAAAATTCAGTAGTACAGTTGAAATAAATAGTTTAATTGGTTTTAAGTTCTATTCGATCCCTGTTTGCCTGGTAATTACTTTGATTAATCTTTGATTATGGTATGTGATAGATTCACTTTAACATCATGTGATTTGCACTTGTGTCTAATGGTAGGTGACAATTACTAACTAAAAATTTCTAACTTCCAACAATTCTTCATACATTTTTTCCCCTGAGACACACCATTTAAAATATGAAGTGGTTCATAATAAAACTTTAAATCTGGAAAATGTCTGTGTTTTTCATTTGTTTGTTTAAAGGCATAGCCAACATTAAAGTCAAAATAAATACATCAAAGAGAAGGGAAAAAAAGAACATGATCAGTAACTGCAAACAAAAGAAATTGTCTTCTCAAAGACAGGAGAACCTTACCTATTAATACTATCCCAGAATGTATTTCAGAAGGCAAAATATATACAGAGATTGTTTTAGATTTTGCACTGAAATTGCAAGAAACTGCATCTCTTTGTGACTGTGAGGAGTCTGCAATTTTAACAACACTCTTGTCAAGGCTAATAAGAACCTGGGGAATGGGGCTCCTGAGGTCTCTTTCTGGCCGCAATACAAGATTCAGCAAGTTAAGTATAGCTCCAAGCCTCAGCAAATCTAGGGGCAAAATGAAAGTTATGGCAACAATTTCCCAACAGGTTGAAGCTTAATCAATATTTCTAAATGCTTTGGAATCTTCAGCAGTAAGTCACCAGATGTGCATACAATTACTTATTGCTTCTTCTAGAAAGTGTTCATATTTTCCTATTCTTTGCATCTCTCACTAAAAGTCAGAGTCAAAAGCTGAGACAATTGTGACATTTCTCCAGCTGGGAACAAAATTTCAAAGGAAAGGATGGTTCAGAAATTGCTGCCCAAGGCACCCACTGGAATGTCAATCTATGCAATAGCAACTGGACTTTCTTTTTCAACCAAAAGCAGTGGAGCCAGTAATAAAATAACCAAGAAGTAAGCCAAAAGTATGATACACATGAGAAAGTGTGTGACCATATTCATTTTCCAGGAGGTAATCAGATTCTAATAACAATGACCAACAAAGTCCAGAGTCACAAAATTAAAAGTCTACAGAGAAAATAGCCCATTTAAAAAATTATGTCAAAATGACATAAAATTGACCTTTGAGCTAGATAAAGAGTGCAATATGCCTTGATATTTATCTACTGCTAGCTCCTCAGAAATTCGTCATTGCTATTAGCAGAAAATGTCTATGAATTTGAGGGGCGTGTGTGTGTGTGTGTGTGTGTGTGTGTATGTGTAGAAAGAGAGAGAGAGAGAGAGAGAAAGGGAACAAATTGTTTTCAAATTGTTTTATGAGTGACACTTCTTTTTTACTTTTTGGGGTAGAACTGATTTATCATAATGCCTGAAGAACACAAGCCAATTTTCTTATTATCCAAGAAGGGAGCAAAAATACTTCTCCTCAACTGATTCTGATTTTTCTTCCAACAAAAACAGAAAGTTTTGAAAGATTAAGCTTTGGTTGTTACAACTGGAAGGGGAGGGGTATGCTACTGGCTGCTAAACATCCTACAGTGCACGGGACAGTCCCCACAACAAAGAATTATCAACAGTGCTACATTTAAGAAACCCTGGCCCAAGGGAAGCGTGATGGAGTTCTTATAGTTAGAATCCCTAAGAACTGACTGCTGAGATTAAAAACCAACCAAGTATAAATGGTGCTGCTCTAGATATAGCTGCGGTAGCTACACTAAACCGTTTTGCCTTGGAAGTTATTTTAGACTTTTCAGTATGCTTTCACAAAAATTACCATATTCAGCATAACAAGCTAGTTCAAAAGCCAAGAAAGTCCTCTAATTCCAAGTCTATCAATGCAAACAAACATGAGCTTCAGAACAAATGATTAGCGGCATGATCACTAAGTAAAGAAAAGTCAAGTCAGAACACACAGCCAATATGGCCCTCTGCTCACCAGAAGTCTGCTTCTCACAAAATCATATAGCACTATGAAAAATTAATCTCAATCCAGCCTCTCTTGCCCTTTCCTCCCACACCTCCCACCATCGCAATGAACACAACTCCCAGATAAATTGAGCTCCATGTAATTGCATATATCTAATTTTTTTTCTATCTCTGTGATTGTTCCTAAATAGATGGCCAGAGTTTTACATGTTCCTCTATAAGGATTCTGGTCTTACTCCTGAAATACATACAGTTTTAACACAGAGTTGGGACTTAATGCAAACACTTTTCAATTCATGGACTTTCATACGGAAATCAGTTGTTAGACTGCTTTTGTTTACTTACTCATTCAACAAATATTTATTGAGCACCTACTAAATTCATTGTCAATTTAAATTATTGGAGAAAGAAATTGAATCTCTCAGCATCTGCTTCCCTTCCAGACTTTATGCATTTATATTGTATCCCCTACATCATCCTGTCTGGCTCAGAAAAACTTTACTGCATTTCTCATCATCCACTAAGGTCATTATTATTTATAATCTGCTTTTTCACTAATGTGGTGCTCCGTGGACTCTTCGGCTCTGGTACTGAGCTCTTTTGTCGGCTCCAGGGAGTGCAGGCGCGAGGTAGATGGCAGGGGCTTTTCATTTTATTCTTTGGCATTCCTTCCATCAACTACAAAAAGCCTTGTTCAGGCTTTTACATGAGGGGAGTCACAGATTGCCTTTGTTTCTTAAAGGGAAACTCTCTCCCCTTAGACACACTGCAGATGGAACAAAATGAGAAAGGAGGTGTCCAAATGAGGAAAACTGGAAGAAACAAAACTAACTCTAAAATGTTCTATGTTTGCTAAGACTACCATAGTGTTACCATTAGAAAAAAAGTGTCTGTTTAGAATGGCCAAAACCCGTCATTACATATATTTTATGGAGTGAAAAGAGGAATAAGATGCCTGCTTTTCATTCCTACATGCTTTGAGAAATGGGTAAATGTTTTTTCCCCAACTGATTCCCAGATACAGAAGAAAGGCTTAATTTTAGAATACATGTAAGTCAGAGTTTAAGGCAGAGTTCAAGCTGTCTCTTTAAGAAGAAATTTTAAAAGCTCTATTCAGAGAAACCCTCTGCCTAAATTCATACCTTTCTACTCTCTTTCATCTATATGATGTAATAACATTGAAAGCAAATGTCAGCTCTAGGGAAATCAACCTTTAATTCTAGTAATCTGAACTTCATACAATGCATGTGATATAGCCACATAATCATGTGCAACTTTACTGTATACGTCCACCCTTGGGCTATGTGATATATTTACCTAGATTTGCAAATTTAAAATGGGCTGCTATAAAATAAAGCAAATGTATTAACCTTGAAATTGTTGGGCAGGATTGATCTAAAATAACATATAAAATATACTAATTTTGGATAAGACTATAGATCATTCAGTTTCAACTTGACCATCTGGATTCCCCTCTCCCCCCATTTTGTTTTGAAAAATTTCAAACTTACATAAAGGTTGAAAGAATGGTGCAATGAATATCCCTATGCTTTTGGCATTTGACCTAGAACCAGTGTACTCTCTCTCCCCTTCTGAGCTTCCCTCCTTCCTTCTCTCCCTGTAATACTCATTTTTAAAGTCCTTCGAGAGGAAGTAGCAGATATCATGACACTTTCTATTTAAATAATTCTCCTAAGAATACACCAAATGTTTTTTCCAAAAAATAACAACATTCATCTACATAACCGTGACACAATGTACCAATGCAAGCAATTCAACAATGCAACAAAACTATCACTTACTGTGTAGTCTACACTTAAATTTTCCCAATTCATCCAATAATGTCTTTTATAACTAGGTGGGTTTTTGTTGTTTTTTAGTTCCTGTTTCTCTGACCCTAGACCAATCAAGGACCATACAGTGTTTTTTGTGGCATGCTTTCCTTTCACAGAAACAGTCCCCCCATCTTTTATTGTCTTTTATGACATTGACATTATTAAATAACCTAGGCTCATTGTTTTACAGAGTGTCACTCAATTTGAATTATTCTAATTGGTTCTTTGTGATTAATTCAAAATTTTTTTCAACAATACTACGTAGAGATAACTCTGTATCTTTGGTGTATTACACTAGGAGGCACATATTGTTAGTTTCCTGTTGATGATATTAAGTTTGATCCACAGATTTGTCTGTTATAAATGTACAGGTACCATTTTACTTTTTCAACTAGTCAGTGATGTTTGGCGGATACTTCAAGGTCATACAAAGAAAATTTTCTCTAGTAGCCTTTTACCGAGTAGTTTTGGCATATATTGAGGAGACTTGATTGAATTAATTTACATAATGATAGTTATAAAATACCTAGATATTCTTAAACTCAATAATCTGTATAATTAACTCATCTCTCAATTTCTTTTTTTCTTTTTTTTTTTTCTTGAGACAGAGTCTCACTCTGTTGCCCGGGCTAGAGTGCCATGGTGTCAGACTAGTTCACAGCAACCTCAAACTCCTGGGCTCAAGCAATCCTTCTGCCTCAGCCTCCCTAGTAGCTGGGACTACAGGCATGCACCACCATGCCCGGCTAATTTCTCTCTATATATATATTTTAGCTGTCCATATAATTTCTTTCTATTTTTTTTAGTAGAGACGGGGGTCTCACTCTTGTTCAGGCTTGCAGGCTCGTCTTGAACTCCTGACCTCAAGCTATCCTCCCCCTCCACCCTGCCTCTGCCTCCCAGAATGCTAGGATTACAGGCGAGCCACCGCGCCCAACCTTCTTCTTCTTTTTTTTTTAAGGATCTCAAGCCACTCACTCAAATCTCTCACACAACACGAGAGTGGTAGCAATGAATGCATTCAGGAAATAATAGCTTTCTGAAGTTTTCTCAGAAACAGAGGCCGATAACAACTAATCAAGCTATTCACGAGAGTTATAAGATACAGAAAACATGAAGATAGGAGAAAAATACAAACTTTCTTTCTTTCTGAAGAGAAGAGGGAAATTGCCAAGATAAACTTGGAAATCAGTCTACTTATTAATGTCTTAAATTGAATAATGAGGCATCCTTCTTTGTATCTACTAATGCTAAAAATATACTTCTCAGATTAGGGTTACTTTCAACTTCTGCAGAATGCACTCTATATTAAGGAAGCAAAGAGTTCCTTCCAGGCATTTTTACTTGTACCATTTATCGATCTCTAAACTGTTCTATTTTGTTGTAGCATTTTTCACCTGCAAATAAATAAAAAATGAAAAGCCCTAGTTGAAATCCATTCTCCACACTGATATCAGAGTGCCCATTTCAAAATAGAAATCTAAACACATTAGCCTCTTTTTTCAAATCTTTCAGTGGATCCCTATCAACTGTCTACCTGGTAAAGCCAAACACTATCCATTCTTATAAAGTCCCCCTCTCAATGATCTCCCTTGAGCACTGATTTGCACTTGATATTCCATTTGTCAACCAGGATTTCTTCCTCTTCCTTGAAAAACCCATGCTATTTTTCCCCTCCATCCAATTATATTCTCTCTTTTGCCTGTAATGCTTCTTCATCCCTATCTCCTTTACCAAGAAAATCCTTCCAATATTTTAGTGGTAGCTCCAACTGTCAAAGTTAAGAGTGAAAATTCTGGAGTCAGACAGACTGGTATCCAATATTCTCCAGTTACTAACTATGAGCTTGAACAAGTTACTTAACTTCTCTGTGCCTGACTTTCTATAAAATGGGGATAATAATAGTGCTTATCTTACAGATGATATGGGAATTAGATGAGTTAAATCATGTAAAGCTCTTAAAAATGCCTGGCACACTAAGCACTCAATGAATGATAGCTATAATAAAGATGAAGATGATTCTTTCTCAACCTTTTATCATAAAATTTTTCAAACATAGAGAAAAGTTGAAAGACCCGCTCAGTGAAAACCCATGTACCTCCTATTTAGATTCTACAATTAATATTTTACTACGTCTGCTTTGTCACATAAGTATCCATCTATGCATCCCTCTGTCTTATCCATCCATCAACCCAATACGTATTTTAAGATGAAGCATTCCTGAACCCATTCGCTCTCCTCCCCCTTCAATCAGTCTCACCTTCCAGACAACTCAACTATGTCTCCTTTGAGTTTATATGACACTCAGGTATATTGCATTGTAATTACTTGTTTATGTACCTATTTCTTCTTTTAGACTTCGACCTCTTGAAGGCAGATATCAGTCTCATTCAGTTTTGTAAACTTAGCATCTAGCTCAGTAATATAGCTCAATAAATGTCTCAAGAATTAATGAATTCTTTTTTTGTATATGTGTTGCAGTTATAGGGCAATGTAAAAACACAGTATTCATCAGGTTTTTGCATAATTTGGAATTCAATAGTAAGTATCAGTGATGAAACAAAGAATAATAATAATACCAGCATGGTTTTTAAGATTTATAAAAAAAGCTTTTGTCTCAGAGTCAGGACACCAAAGGTCTACCTGCTCTGATCATTTATTAGTCAAATGTCCTCAGATAAGTCAGCTATCTGGAAAGCTCATGCTTCATCTGTAAACTGAAGGTGATGTTCTAGCAACATGGTGGATTAAGCCTCCTCTTTTGCAGTCACAAAATGCTAGTTGAAAGGAGGAAAGAAAAATGTCAATATTATTTGTGAGCACATATATATAGCTGAGTTTGTAAAAAGAAGAAAAAATGTCAAGCCAGAGTAGTAATGTTAAGCTAATGGTGGAGGACACAGTGATTTGATTGCTGGCTGGGATGTTACACCGCACAACTCTAGGAGGTGCCATTCAGATACTGTCTAACATGAATGCATTTCCTGGAGTTGTGCAAGAAAGCACCTCTGGGGGCTAGTGAATGAATTTTAATATACTGCAGGGA
The DNA here is from genome assembly GCF_041146395.1 of Eulemur rufifrons. Classification (NCBI taxonomy): domain Eukaryota; kingdom Metazoa; phylum Chordata; class Mammalia; order Primates; family Lemuridae; genus Eulemur; species Eulemur rufifrons. The sequence goes on along the minus strand of NC_090989.1, from coordinate 181,505,199 downwards.
CGGATGAGGCATGAAACAAAAAACTTTAAAACCCCCAGCTTAAAGCTGGGATACAAGAGAGTTGTACCATGTGAGAGATGGATAGTAAAACTCCATCCCTCCAATACATACAAGTGCTAAAGAAATGTGTTATCTCTAAAATTTGGAGAAAGGAGATGTGGCAGGCTAAATAATGCCTTCCCCGAAATGCCCAAATCCTAATCCCCAGAAACTGTCAATATAGTACAGATTGAGTATTCCTTATCCCAAATGCTCGGGGCCAGATATGTTTTAGACATTGATTTTTTTTTTTTTTATTTTTTAATATTTGCACATGTATAACAAGATATCTTGGGATGAAATCCAAGCCTAAATATAGACTTGTATACCTTTTGTATACCTTATAGACATAGCCTGAAGGTAATTTTATGCAATATTTTAAATAATTTTGTGACTGAAACAAAGTTTGTGTACACTGAACCGCCAGAAAGGAAACGTGTCATTATCTCAGCCATTCATGTGAACAATCTGTTATTTTGTGTGTGTGTGTGTGTGTGTGTGTGTGTGGAGGGGCACGAATCTGAGCTGACACTCAGGGCTCAAAAAGTTTCAGATTTCAGAGCACTTTGGATTTCAGGTTTTCAGATTAGGGCTGCTCAATCTGTACATTACATGGTGAAAGGGGCTTTGAGGATGTGATTAACTTAAAGATCTTAATATGGGGGAGGTTATCCTAGATTATGTGGGTGGGCCCAGTGTAATCACAAGGGTCTTTTTTTTTTTTTTTTTTTTTGAGACAGAGTCTCGTTCTGTTGCCTGGGCTAGAGTGCCGCTGTGGCATCAGCCTAGCTCACAGCAACCTCCAACTCTTGGGCTCAAGTGATCCTCCTGCCTCAGCCTTCTGAGTAGCTGGGGGTTACAGGCACATGTCACCACATCCGGCTAACTTTTTCTATTTTTTGTAGAGATGGGGTCTCGCTCTTGCTCAGGCTGGTCTCAAACTCCTGACCTCAAGTGATCCTCCCTCCTTGGCCTCCCAGAGTGCTAGGATTACAGGCATGAGCCACTGTACCCAGCCAACAAGGGTCCTTATAAGAGAGAGATGGAAGGATCAAAGACACCGGTACAGAAGACAAGGTGACAACTGAAGTAGGAGGCAATGGGGAGAGATTTGAAGATGCTCTGCAGATCTGGCTTTTAATACAGAGGACGAGGCCACCAGCTGAGGAAAACAGATAGCCTCTAGAAGTTTAAAAAGGTAAGAAAACAATTCTCCCCTAAAACCTCCAAAGGAACTCGGCCCCTACAATTCATTTTCGATTTCTGACCTTGAGAATAATAATAAATCTGTGTTGATTTAAGCCACTAAGTTTGTGGTAATTTGTTATGTCAGGAATAGAAAACTAGCACCAGAGGGTATAATCTGCTAACAAATTTAACTGCAAACTGCATAGATGTAAAGTACAAATTTACACTTCCTGGTGGTGGTCCAATAATCCCAACGTGAAATGTGAACACAAAAACTAGACAAACCCTAAAAATCCATTTGAGACCCAGCAGAAATTAATTCAGACTTTTTTCTCTTTTATTTTTTCCTAGCCACTAGACAACCAGGGACAGACTTTCTATAAAGAGATACGTCTACAATCCTGAACACATGGGTCTGCCATAGTTAACACAAAATCTGCCAAGAATATGATGTCATACAATGACTATCATCACAAGGAGCAAACTGAAGTTGCAGTTATTAACTGCATACAAAGAACTAAAAATAATTGAAATATCTGAAGGAAATAATAAAATACTTAAATTCATTATAGAAATAAAAAATCAGAGAGTAATTTTAAAATATCTATACATTGCATGTGGAATGAAGTGGACTTGAAAAAGTGGGACATGAGGGAAGTTTCTGCAAGGATGGAAATGCGCTGTCTCTTAAGCATGATGCTAACACAGGTGTGTGTGTGTGTGTATATATATATATATATGTTTGCAAAGACTCATCAAACCATACATGTAATATTTGTATACTTTGGTACATATAAATTATACTTCAATACAAAAAATTAAGGAAAAAATATCAATGGAAGACTAAATATTAAATTAGGACCCATTTAAGAGTGAATTAGATCAAAAGATATCTTCAGGAAAAAAAGAAGCATATTGAATATTGAAAAGGTTCAATGAAAACAAAGCTTCAATTAACCAGTCACATTAGTGTACCAGAGAATAGCCAAGAAGGAGAGAAAAATCTTAAAAGCAACCATAGAGAAAAGGCAAATTATCTACAAAGAAATAACAATTAGACTAAAAGCAGAATTCCCCATCAGAAAGAAGGGGAAAGAACACAATAGAATAATATTATTTTCAAACTATTAAAGTAACTGTCAATGTATAATTTTATATTTTTATTCAAATTTTGTCTGGCTAAGCTTTAATTAAAGAATGATGACATAAGAAGCAAAGTTAACATTTTGAGAAATCTAGATAATCACTGATGCAAAAAGGAACAAGAATACTTACAATAAGTATATTTAGGGGTGAAAACAGGGCAAATCCAAAATACTAGACTACAGTTAATGGGCCTCAGAAGGAAAGTGATTCAAGTTAGCATTTTATTTTATTTCACTGCATTTTTTTAAATTTCAGAGTATTATGAGAGTACATGAATTGCTTTTGTACAGTTTGGGTCAAAGTTATAAGTGTGTCCAACACTCAGATAGTGTGCATTGTACTGGGATGTGTGAATTTACCACCCCCCCATACCTGCTTGATTTCCATTAAGTTTTACTACCATATGTGCACATGACTGTTGATTGATTGGTTCTAATTTAATAGTGAGTACATGTAGTGTTTGTTTTCTCATTCTTGGGATATGTCATGTAGAATAATGGTCTCCAGTTCCACCAGGTTGATATAAAAGGTATTAGTTCACCATTTTTATGGCTGAGTAGTACTCCATGGTATACATTTACCACATTTTATTAATCCACTCATATATTGATGGACACTTGGATTGATCCCACATCATTACAATTGTGAATCATGCTGCAATAAACATTGGACTGCAAGTCTTTTTGATAAGATGACTTTTTTCCTTTGGGTAAATACTCAATAATGACATTGCTGGATCAAATGGTAGGTCTACTTCTAGTTTTTAGAAGTAAGTCCATCTACTTTCCATAGGTTTTGTACTAGTTTGCAGTCCCACCGACATTGCAAAAGTGTTCCTTTCTCTCTGCATCCATGCATCTGTTTTGGGATTTTTGATAAAAGCTATCCTCACTAGAGTTAGGTGATATATCAATGTGGCTTTGCTTTGCATTTCTCTGCTGATTAGAGATGTTGAGCATTTTTCCATATGTTTATTGGCCATTAGTCCATCTTCTTTTGAAAAGCTTCTGTTGATCTCTTTTGCCCATTTTTTTTTTTTTTTAATTTGAGACAGAATCTCGCTCTGTTGCTCAGGCTAGAGTGAGTGCTGTGGCATCAGCCTAGCTCACAGCAACCTCAAAATCTTGGGCTTGAGCAATCCTTCTGCCTCAGCCTCCCCAGTAGCTAGGACTACAGGTACTGACCACCATACCTGGCTAAATTTTTTTTTGTTTCTATTTTTAGTTGCCTGGCTATTTTTTTCTATTTTTAGTAGAGACTGGGTCTCACTCTTGCCCAGGCTGGTCTCGAACTCCTGATCTCAAGAGATCCTCCTGTCTCAGCCTCCCAGAGTGCTAGGATTACAGGCATGAGCCACCATGCCCCACTTTTTAATGTGATTGTTTGATGTTTTCCTGGTGATTTGCTTGAGTTCTTTGTAGATTCTGGGTATTAGCCCTTTATTGGATAGATAGCATACAAATATTCTCTCTCATTCTATAGGTTGTCTATTAGCTCTATTGATTGTTTCCTTGGCTGTGTAGAAGCTTTTTAATTTAATCAGGTCTCATTTGTTTATTTTTGTTATTGCTGTGATTGCCTTTGGGGTCTTCCTCATAAATTCTTTGTGAAGGCTGATATCTGTAAGAGTTTTTGCTACCTCTTCTTCTAGAATTCATACAGTTTCATGCTTTAGGTTTAAATCTGTTATACATCATGAATTAATTTTTGTCAGTGGTGAGAGGTACGGATCCTGTTTCAGTCTTCTACATATGGCTATTCAACTTTCCTAGCACCATTTATTGAATAGGGATTCTTTTCCCCAATGTATGTTTTTGTCTGCTTTGTCAAAGATCAGATGGAAATATGAGAGTGGTTTTATATCTGGGTTATCTGTTCTGATTCATTGTTCTATGTCTCTGTTCTTGTGCCAGCACCATGCTGTTTTGTTTACTATAGTCTTATAATATAGCTTGAAGTCTGGTAAAGTGATGCCTCCCAATTTGTTCTTTTTGCTTAAGGTTGCCTTGGCTATTTGGGGTCTTTTCTGCTTTCATATAAAGTGTAGAATTATTTTTTCTAGATCTGTGAAAAATGACATTGATATTTTAATGTGGATTGCATCGAATCCATAAATCATTTTGGGCAGTATAGACATTTTAGCAATGTTGATTCTGCTGATCCATGAACATGATATGTTTTTCCATTTGTTTACATCCTCTGTGATTTCCTTCCTCAGAGTTTCATAGTTCTCCCTGTAGAGATCTTTCATCTCCTTGGTCAAATATATTCCTTGGGTATTTTATTTTCTTTATTGCTATTGTGAAAGGGATCAAGTCTTTGATTTGATTCTCAGCTTGACTGTTTTTGGTGTATGGGAATGCTACTGATTTGTGTACATTAATTTAGTAACCTCAGACTTTGCTGAATTTATTTATCAATTCCAGGAGTCTCTTGGCAGACTCTTTGGGGTTTCTAGATATAAAATCATGTTGTCAGCAAAGAGTGATAGTTCGACCTCTTCATTTCCCATTTGGATACCCATGGTATCCTTCTCTTGCCTGACTGCTCTGGCTAAAATCTCCAGCACTATGTTGAATAGAAGTGGTGACAGTGGGTAACCTTGTGTGGTACCAGTTCTACATGGGAAGGCTTTCAATTTTTCCCCATTCAGTATGATGTTGGCTGTGGGTTTGTCATATATGGCTTTTATCATTTTGAGGTATATTCCATCTATACATATTTTTAAGAGTTAGCATAAAAGGGTGGTGAATTTTCTCAAATGCTTTTTCTGCATCTATTGAGAAGATCATATGGTCTTTGTTTTTGCTTGTATTTACGTGGTGAATCACATTTATGTATTTGTGTATGTTGAACTATCTTTGCTTCTCTTTGGTCATGGTGGATTATTTTTTGATATGCAGCTGAATTTGGTTGCTAGGATTTTATTGAGAATTTTTGTATCTATATTCATAGGGATATAGGTATTTTTTTTGTTGAGTCTTTTCCTGGCTTTGGTATTAAGGTGATATTGGCTTTGTAGAATGAGTTGGGGAGGATTCCTTCCTTCCTGATGTTATTAAGTAATTTCTGCAGTATAGGTAGCAGTATGTCTCCCTATTGCTTCTGAACTTTGTGGAGAAAGAAGGGTATTGTTGTTAAGCCCCCTAAGATACCATAACAGTTTTTTTCCTAAATATTTAAGAAGTTCCAATACCCCAGTAAAAATGAGATGAGCTAATAAAAAACAACCAATTAGAATTAAACTAATATTGACTATTAGCATGTCAGATGTCATCAAGAATAAATGGCTTTCCTACTGGTAGAATTTTACAGCACCAGTATATTTCTGAATGACATGACTATTTTGAGTTTGCGGAAGGAAACATTTGATTAACTTTCCTTTTTTTTTTTTTTTTATAACTACTACAGAGAAAGTATAGTATGCTGACAACTAATATCCCCCAGGTAGAAAATGGTTTATATCTTCTTAAGTCTATCTATTCTGAGCAAGCCCACATACAAATCTAACTCCTATTGTCATCTGGATGGTTAGGGACAGAAGATAAGTGCAAGATCTGCATTTCAGAAAGGTACTGTAGATCACCATCTGCTCTTTCTCTGTGCCATATTCCAATGCCCAAATCCTGGATCCAATTTTTAGTCTTCTTATTAACTTACTTTTGAGGTTGAACTTTGCAATGTTTTAGACCAAACCAGATCTACACAAAACAATGTAGTGTATATACTCCTAAAATAAATAAATGTTTTGAAGAATAATCATCCAACCAACATTTATTGAATTAGTCACATATGTAGGTGGCTGAGATTTAATACAGATCTAGAAGTGATACTTGCTTTCAAGGTACTTGAAATCCAGTAGAGAAGTTTAAAACATATAGATAAGTATTTTTAGACAGTATTTACTAAAACTACTGGAAATTTAGAAAAGAAAAAGATTATTTCCTACTTGGCACTTTAAAAATGTTTTGGGAAGGAAGAGGCATTTGAAATGAGAAATTGAAGGGTCTGTCAATTTTAGACATTCAGAGACAGCTATTAAATGTTGATTATGATGTAGAAGGGGGAATTTCAAATAATCTTTCACTTTAGCTACTCCTCAATAGAAGAGGCCTTTCTCTAGATAAATATCATCTTCCCATTTTGGACACTGTCTCTGATATGTAGATTCTGTTGAGGATGTAATGGACCTTCTTCTCAGGAAAACAATTATACCTACAAGTACAATTTTTCATAAAACCTCAAGAAATTCATGGACTTTGGGTTAAGATACCCTGCTTTAGATCAAGGGAATATTATTAATGGAAAACATATTGCATATAAATAGTATTTTACACTTTTCTATAAATTTATGTATGATTTCACTATTAGAAGTAATTAAGGCTATTATCATTGTCTCTATTTTTCAAATAAGAAAAGTGAGATCCATAGAAATTAAATGACTCTTCCAATATTATGAATTTCTGAAAATTACTGGGATTATGCCCAGTGTTCATTTCAACACTTCCTTCATCTGCTGAAACTCCACTTCTCTTAGCATCACTCTACGAAAATTGGCTCAACTACATGTGAGAGGAAAATAAAAATATTAATAGCTCAAATAAAAGAGAAGTTTATTTCTGACTCACAGGAAAAAATCCTAATTAGCAATTCGAACTGGTATAGCTGTTCTATAGTCATCAATTAAAGACAAAGGCTCTTTTATCTTTTTCCTTCACTCTTGTAGAATGGCACTTTCATCTTTAAGATCACCACTTGGTCCAAGAGAGCTACTAGAGTCTCCAGCCAGGCAGCAAAAAGAAGGAGGAAGAGTGGAAACACAAGATAGCACAATTCCCAGCTCAATCATCTACCTTTAAGGAGAATTCTCATAAGTTCTTCAAAAATTTTTCTGGTTACTGGACAAAATTTTGTCATGTGACCATATTAGTTGTGAATGCACTAGCAATTATAGAATTTTATCTGGGCACATGGATGCCCTAAATAAAATTGGTATTATGTTATTAAAGAACAAAGAAGAAGAGATATTTGTTGGCAACTAGCAGTTCCTTCCAAAATCAATATTCAACACTAAATATTCAAACCAACAATAAAACTATAGTGGCAGCTATCAGTGGACAAGGCTTCTGAAGATGGGATTTCTAGTTGATGAGAAGATACCAACTAGATGTATGTGGTTTGGTTCTCCTAACCTGTAAAATCCAGGAGTCTAGATATGAGAATGCCTCCCAGATATCCTCCAGCTCCAAGGATATCTTTCCAAGAAAGGTTTCTTAAAGAAGCTAAGATGTTACCTCACCACTTGATGTTCTGAGGAATGGCATTTTCTGGTATGTAAACTATTCCAAATGTCTAGAATAACCTAGTTTAGATTCTGTAAGGATATTAGAATAGTCCCATTGATTCAATTATTTTAGAGCAAAGGAAGAGAAAAAGAAACAAAGGGGAACAAGAAAGAAGTTTTCTTGAGAGTTGAGTGTGGATAGCAACTTTATCATCTTGGTACCCATAGGAGGTAAAGCACTCTGTATATTATCTTCTTGATAATTGGGTGAAAGGATGGAAATTCACAATTAAAATGAAACATTTATGCCTACAATTTAAGAACTTTAAGATACTAACAGTAAAATGTGCAGCTGCTTATAAGTACTACCATTTATGCAAGTAAAATATTCAATCAATAAAAACAGTTTTTAATGTCCCCAGGATAATCAATTTTTTATGTTCGTAGAATTGAATCTGTGTAACTATATAACCATCAAGTCTTTGTACCATCTTCCTATAAAACCTGGTAGATTAAAAAATACTATACACAATCCTATTTGAACTATAAACTACCCACCACACTTCACGTTTGTTAATTAGGGTACTGGCATGTGGTTCTTTCTAAACATTATCAAGGAAGAAGCTAATTCAAGTTTATCTGTTTCAATCCTTTCCTTCATTTATTGCAGTTTCTTAAATGGAAGGACCCAAAATATCATAAAAAGAGATTAAATAGAAAACTAAGTAGAAAATTTAATAATGAGCCAACTAAGACTTTCCTTTTTAATTATTTCAACAAAGAGGGAAAAGTATCTATTAAGGATAACATGGTTACCCATATATCAGTAAAAAAATATGGGGAAGTAGAAGGAGAAGAAATGGCTTTTCTCAGCTCTGGGATATCCCAAAGAATATTCCTGCAACTCAGAGTCTGCTCTCTCATTCTGTCAACCTGAAGGCCTGAAAAAGATCCCCAGAGTTCTCAACTGGGTGTGATATCTCAGTTCTTCAGATTGCTACTGTAGATTTGAGATAAGCCTCCAGGACCAAGCCCAGCAACCTGGCCCACTATCAGAACCTAAAATCTCTCTGAAATTTGGGGCATTTTTAGAAGGAAGGGCTCACAAATGCTATGAAACAGGTGCTATAATAAAAGAATGCAAAGTATCTGCAAAGCGTATGAGCCACTTCTCACATCATATTCAAATAGTATTTAATAAGTACCTATTTTGTATAAGGCACTGTGCTAGGAACCTGGAAGGCAACATTTCCTGCCGACAGGGATATTTCAATCCAGTCACTACTGGATAACTTAGAAGGATGCATGGGCATTTTTTGAAAATCAATCAAAATGAAAACAACATGATACAGCCTAAATTGCTGCATTTTTTGAATCACAGGTAAGTAAAATGGTATTGAAGATGTAATACAATCCTTGTCTGAAAAGTTTATGTATAGATTTGTGAGACAGAATAAAAACTCATGAAATGACTCACAAATAATCACAGGACACCAGTGTAAAGCACGAAAGTGCAATAAAACCATAGCAGGCAGTCTGATCCGTAATGGGAGATTCACATTCTCATTCTTCAGGAAAGAGCAGATTTCCAGTCTTACCAGAGAATTTGAATTATGGGAATATACATGTCCTTAGGGGCATTTCTACCATACCAAATATCAGAAGCCACAAATGCCAAACTACAATTAAAGAGATTGGAACCACACATGAAAAGATAGGTTGGACAGGATGGTTTAAACTAAATAATATGAAGTTTGAAAATGACTTTTATAATCTGTGAGAGTCTATAAAGTTTTGGAGAATAACATTTCTTTTATGAGACATGGCAACAGTATCTGTTTTATCCCAATGGTTTATTGTGAAAGTGCTTACACATTCAGAAACTTTTTAAAAATAGTACAATAATCACCAATATACCCACCATTTAGATTCAACAGTGGTTAACATTTTACCATACGTGTGTTTTTTTGTTTTCATGTCATTTTTTGACCCATTGGAGAGTAAAATATCTGGTAAAGAGACCATGCTAGTATAAAATTTTCTGAATCTATTACTCTTTACTCACACAGTTCTTCAATTTAGAACTATCTTTATTTTTATTGGTAATGATAAATCCATGCACGTGGAGGTGAATTTGTTGATATCATGAAAAGCTATTTTCTGCAGACATTTCTGAGCACCTAATACATGCTGGGTCATGTGGAGGGGAAAAGAGACATATTAGAAACTATATATACCCTTAAATGGCTTCTTTTATTGATTATGCACATTGATTTGGGCTCTGAAGAAGCATATTCATTGTTTTCATGTAGAGGACCTACACTCCTGGGAGAAATATCTTTATCCCCTATTTTTTATTTAATTGGAAGTTTATATATATTAAGGAAGATAATATCTTCATCTCTACATCAGTGATTTGAAATTTGTTTGTGTACTTAATTCATGACCATGTGTTGCTGTGAGATTTTTCCTATAAAATACATTTAATAATATGTACAAAGTAGATAGAATGACTTATAATGCAACATATATTCCAGGGTTCAAGATACTTTCCATACATTTCCATAAATAATGTTGCTTAGTGCAGAAATGTAGAACTATAAAGGAGTTCTATATAGGCATAAAGGAGGATAAAACAGGCATTTCCACCATACTAGGATAGATGCATTTTTGAAAGATCTCACTATTTGTATAATTATGCACTAAAAATATGGCTTATGGGATACAACAAATGTGGGGTAGACCACTAAAAACCCATGCAACTCTATAACCACAACATTAACAAAGACAATTATTGGTGTCTCCTTCAGAAATTATCTTGAATAATGTAGATAGGCAGCTGAGCATGGTTGGAGATTGCCTAGGTAGTACTTAAAAATACACAAAACGAGGAGAGTGGGTGTGACAGTTTCTTGCAGAAGGCAACTGGCTTTGAGTCAGCAGGGCTGCTGCTAAGGTGGGCCCAGGGGGAAGGGCAGCCTGCACAAGCAGAAAGTCGTGCTCAGATGAGGTGTACCTTTCTAGGGAAAAAGTCCCTGGTGCTCAGCTTCGGGTTTTTTTCTTTTCTTTTCTTTTTTTTTTTTTTTTCCTTCAGTAAATAGAGTTCAAAGTGTTCTTGTCTATTACAGCTGTTAGCTGAGGGGTTTTTCCTTTCCTGGTGAAGATAATAATTCTAATCCTGCTATTTCAGAAACCTCTGCCTAGGAAAATATCATGTCACCTAATATGACTTCCATGTTCCCCTATTTACCATTTCCCTATGAGATTATTAGTGTTTGCAAACAGATGTAAAATAGCAGAACAGACTGTGTATTTTACACCCCCAACACACATACCTACACACATGAAGGTCAGATAGGCAAGGTGGGTTAGACTCTCACCAGTATTCCTTGGAGAAAATGAATAAAACAAATGGAGAATGCTGGAAGGGAGGAAAGTAGAAAGAAAAGGAGGAAAGAAAGAAAATACGACTAAATTCCATCATTTCCTAAACAGCTAAACATGTGGCTTTTTCTAAGCATAAACATTATATCCTATAGAAACATCTTTTAAACTTAGCAACATGTAGAAAAGGCATTCTTATGAGTGCCTGATACTGATATGAGCAGCATTATTTTGGAGCAGGGAGATTGTAAAATTAGTACATAATTCTCCCGAAACTGGACATATGGGGTTACACTTCAAAATCTCTCAATTTCTCAGAACATATTTACTCTGGAAACTAAGAAATAACTGCTGTGTTTCTCTTCATTTCAGCTGAGATTTCCCATTTCATCCAACAAGAAAGACAATTCTAGCATAAGGGAATGAGAAAATAAAAGGTGGATGTGAGAATGTGGGCTTCCTTCTTTTAGCCCACCCTCTTTCTAGTTCTATTCAAGTAAGGAAAATGGGTGAATGATGCTACTCCACTGTTTCATTTGTCATTTAAATCTTGATGGGGTCTGGGAAACCTTAGTCACTATGGTGACTGCTATTAGCTATAATATGATAATCCTAGGATGCTTAAATATCTAATGTCTTTTGTTGAAAGGGCAAAAATAATTTTCAACAAGTTTCTCATCCTTTCAAGATTGGCATAAGCTCCCAAATGATCTGTTAATTTGAGCTATTTCAGTATTTCACCAAAAAGTAAAATGAGTCAGTACATGCTAATGTGGAAAATATTTCAACATAAAAAACTCAAAGAAAAAAAAATAATTTGCAAAAACAAAGCAAGGCTTGATGCCAGGAAAATATCTGATGGAAATCAGCATGTCTCTGTAGAGCGATGCAAAGATGAATGATTTGGATTCTATTGTATTATTTATCATTCCTTTTTATCTATGATTCTAGACTATCTATTATTAAAAATGGAGCCTACATTCAATTTAAATAACATTATGTTAGTTGCTTTTCTCACTTGTAAGCATTCATTCCAATTGAAGGGAAAGTTAATGTACTAATGCATAGAGAAGACTCTGCATTTCCACTGAATGCTACTACACAAGCTCTGAAAGTTCAGACTTGTGTACAATAAGTCCTCACTTAATGTTATTGATACACAGGTTCCTGGAAACTGAGACTAAGCAAAAGGACATATAAGGAAACTAATAATAATAAGTTACCATAGGCTAACTGATATAAACAAGAGTAAGTTCCAAAGGCATATTTCTGGTCACAAAAACATCATCAAACTTCTAAATAAAGAACAAAACACTTCTATTGTTAAACATTGAAATAAATGTGAGCTATACAAACATTTAAGAAAGACCAATAAAAACAAGGAAGATAATGGCGTATTTACTTATTCTAGTTCAGGGGCACAGTGGCCAGAGCCTATCACAGCAGCTTAGGGCCCAAGGCAGGAACCAGCCCTGGACAGGATGAGATCCCATAGCTGGGCGCACTTACACACCCGTACTCACCCAGACTGGGACCATTTCAACACCCGCACAGATGTCGGGAGAACATACAAACTCCACACAGACAGTGGCTCTAGCTGGGAAGGGATTTTTTTCTGACCAACATTAAAACAAAATGACATTGAATGAAAATATGTTATTTGAGGACCTGCTGTACATTCTCCTAGCAAACATGAACTTAGATTGTTAATTGTGAAGCCTCCGCAACTAAACATCTTAGATAATTACCAATAGTTGTACTTGAAGGGTAAGCGATTGTAAAATGTGCAGTTTGGCTAATGCCCAAGGATGTAAATCTGTATTAGGGATAATTATAGATAGTTTAATTGCTTTGAGAGTGTTAACTGACAAGGTACACAAAAGAAGGGAAATAGGGAGAAACCAGAAGTTTCTTTTAATCTGTGCTGACTCACAGGTTTACTAATCCAGTTCTCTATTTTCAGTTTTAAAATTCACTGAGTCATAATTTAACTGTCTAAATTTATTGCCATGAATAAACATCATATCATTTCTTATTGCAAAAATTAATTTGTTACTGAATTCTGATATTGTTTCTTTCCAGCTGTATGTAGCAAATACCACAGTAGACCGGAAAATGAAAGAAAAGTATAAAAGACAGTTTCTCATATATTTCTGAAATTACAAAGGCATAAGAAGAAAGAGATCAATATCAATGAAACATCTAGCCAAAGGCTTTTAAACTTTCTTGAAATCACAGAATCTCTTGCAGGAAAAAAAGTAAAAGGAAACTTTTGTCAAATGCAAAGAAATTTTTAAGTGTTTATATATATTTGCATTATAAATATACATGGATATACATACATATTTTATTTTAGTTTGAAGGAAATATGTGTGGCAAAGAATATCTGAAAGTGCTGGCAGTGTCCTAGGGAATAAGCTTGACTGAGCTTCTTGAAGACAAGGATGATGTGTTTTCATTTCTAAATCCCCTGCCAACAAATAATTGTTGTGGGGGTAAATAGAAGGATGGACAGTTGGTTGGTAAATTGATTGGATGGTAGGAAGAAAGGGAAGAAGTTTGGTTGCTATATAAAATGTAGCTTTCCTTCCTGTGACTTTCTTAGGTTAAGTTTAAACAATAACCCTCCCATCAAGAAGTGTCAACACTTGTAAAAGACAATGTATTGGAGTAAAGATAAGCATATTTATAAATAAAGAGAGAAAGGATTCAGGCTCAGAAATGGTATGCTTGTATAAACTAAAAATGTTTTTACATGAGAAATTTCACCAACAAATTGGCCACCACTGGCAAAGCACACTGGGTAGGACCCCAATAATTTTATATAGCAGTATTTTTACAAATTGCATTCCGTGGATCCCTAGTGATGCCTCAAAAGCTGCTACAGGAGAAAAAAGTTGGGAGAAGGTAGCATGGATTTCGTAGTTCATCATTTCAACTATGCTAAAAATTTCTGTTGGATTTATATAAAAAAGAATCTCACAACTTAATTAAAAAAAAACACATGAACCAAATAACCTAAATATTAATATGTTGTTATTATGTATCATCTTGGCATTTCATGGAAACAAGTTTAGAGAAAACAAGGTCCCTAAGTTTAAATTAAGCAATGCTCCAAATGGTCAGTTTTTACCCATTCTGGAAAAATGGCCAATCTCTCCAATATTCTCATTTTTAAACATCAAGGCTAATCCATTCCTTTACAGTTTGTACCCAAACGAATGTATTATTTAGAAAATACCATAGACTTCATAGAAACCACAATAAATTTTCACTTTTAACTTGAGTTTTTGGTACCTTACATTAAATAAAAATGTATCCAGCTCTGATTTTGGGGGCAAAACTGTAGACCGAAATAAATATCATATTTGTCCACAAAGAATTGAGTTAGCTTGTCTGCTCATTACATTAGTGATTATGATTAGTGAGGTACATAATTGCTTTCCAACATCATATTAAATCACTCAAAAATACAAATGTTTCACTAATTTGATCATAACTTTCTAATCAGATATTTGATACCTACCAGAGTTTCCTCTTAGATTCAAGTAAACGTTATACTCATAAGTACCACAGATCACATTTGGCATCAGGGCAGACAGAAGACAGTTCAGGAGCACAGCATGGCAGCAGGACAGCAGCAGTACCTGTCCATGGATGTCCTTGCAGCAGTTTGCACAGCTTTCTGGGAGCTATCTGCTTCCCAGGGGACAGTTTAGGTACAAAAAGACAAGTCACTTTGGGCACGTGCTGGAGTCACCCTAGTTTAAAGCCTCACAGCCCATAGGAGCCAATATCTCTTTTAACAATTCCATAGGAATAGCTTCCAGGGTCCCTACAAGGAATACACAATTATAAGAGTCAGTGCATTCCAGTGACTCCCATAGCATCTCACCCCAATCTAGTATTCACAGGTCATTTAAAGTTCCTCTTTATGCAGACGCAATTAACAAAGCATGAGTTATTTTTACATTAAGCAATGTTGTCTAGCAATGAATTGGACTTACTGTCTTATTGGGTTAGCAGGTTGTCAGAGTTCTAGATATTGGCCATTTTAATAGGTGTGTGGTGGTATATCATTTTAATTTTCATTTTCCTGATGACATATGGTGTGGAGCATCTTTTCATATACTTATTTGCCATCTGAATATCTTTTTTGATGAGGTGTCTATTAAGGTCTTTGGCCCATTTTTTAATTTGGTTGCTTGTTTTCTTATTATTGAGTTTTAAGAGAGTTATTTGTGTGTTTTGGATAACAGTCCTTTTATCAAACATGTCTTTTGCAAATATTTTCTACAAGTTTGTGACTGGTCTTTTCATTCTTTTGAGAGTATCTTTTGCAGAGCAAAAATTAATTTTAATGATGTCCAGTTTATCATTAATTCCTTCTTTCAATGATCTTGCCTTTTGTATTATATCTAAAATCTTGCCAAAATCAAGGTCATCTAGATTTTCTCCTATGTTATTTTCTAGGGGATTTATAGTTTTGCATTTTACATTTAGTTCTTTGATCCATTTTGAATTAATTTTTTTGAAAGATGTAAGGCCTGTGTCTAGATTCTTTTTTTTTCTGCATATGGATTTCCAGTTGTTCCAGCACCATTTGTTGAAAAGACTATTGTTTCGCCATTGTATTGCCTTTATTTCTTTGTCAAAGACCAGTTGACTATATTTGTTGGATCTATTTCTGGGCTCTTTATTCCACCAATATATTTGTCTATTCTTTCACCAGTACCACACTGTCTTGATTTCTATAGCTTTATAGTATGTCTTGAAGTCAAGTAGTGTCAATCTTTTGAATTTGTTCTTCTCTTTCAATATTGAGTTGGCTATTTTGGGTTATATAAACTTTAGACTCAGTATGTAGATATCCACAAAATAACTTGCTGAGATTTCGAAGGGGATTGCACTGAATCTATAGATACAATTGGGAAGAATTGACATCTTGACAATACCTTGTACATATTTTGTTAGATTTATACCTAAGCATATCATTTTGGGGGTGCTAATGTAAATGGCATTGTGTTTTTAATTTGAAATTCCACTTGGTCATTGCTAAAGTATAGGAAAGTGATTTACTTCTGTATATTAACCTCGTATCCTGTAACTCTGCTATAATTGTTTATTAGTTCCAAAAGTTTTTATGTTGATTCTTTGGGACTTTCTACATAGGTGTTCATGTCATCTGCAAGAAAAGGCAGTTTTATTTCTTCCTTCCCAAGTTGTATACCTTTTATTTCTTTTCCTTATCTTATTGCATCAGTGAAAACTTCTAGTATTATGTTGAAAAGTTGTGGTGATCGGGGAGATCTTTGCCTTGTTCCTGATTTTAGTAGGAGAACTTCGAGTTTCTCACCATTAAGTATGATGTTATCTGTAGGGTGTTTTAGATATAAAGTTGAGAAAATTCCCCTCGATTCTTAGTTTACTGAGAGTTTTTATCATGAATGGGTGTTGGATCCTGTCAAATGCTTTTCTGCATCTATTGATACAATCATGTGATTTTTCTTCATTAGCCTGTTGATGTGATGATGACTTACATTCATTGATTTTTGAATGTTGAAGCTGCCTTGCATATTTGAAATTAAAATCACCTGGTGATGGGATATAATTATTTTTATACATCGTTGCATTCAAATTGCTAAGATTTTGTTTAGGATTCTTGCATCTATGTTCATGAGTAATATTGGTCTGTGGTTTTCTTTTCTTGTAATGTGTTTGTCTAGTTTGGTATCAGGCCAATTTTAAGTTTTAAAAATGTTAATTTGTTTAATTAAATGGTGAAAGTTTAAAAGTAACTTGTTTCCTGGGTCAAAATGATAAAAGGCTAAAGAAATGGTGATAACAGGTAAAATTATTTGAATATTAGTTTTTTTTCTTTCCTAGAAAGGAAAGGAAACCTGCGTAAATGGGGTTTTTTTTGTTGCTATCATTTAGAGGGAGAAATAAAACAAATATTATGGATATGGTTGGGAGTTTCTAGTCATAGACTGTGCCAAAGTAAAAGGATGATGGAAAGAATGACCAAGGATGAAAGTCCTATTGGAAAGAGTGAAAAATCCTAAAGGGGGGAATATGCAGTTAAGATAAGTTTCCCTTATTGGTGTGGAAATAAAAAGAAAATAAAGTCTTTTGCCAAAGTTGTGATCAGAATTTTATGTAGTAAAAATTAAAGAATAAATAAAATTAAGAGCTATATAAGAAAAGATGCCAGTATATCAGGGAACTTAAATCTTTCATTCATTATTTTCAAAAAATAATTTAAGAGCTATTTTTATGGTATGCATAAATATTGCAAAAGAACTTGAAGGTGGACTTCTAGGCCTTGATCCTCAGATCTATTAATATATTGCATCTCAAACTAACTTAGATCTGCTTTTGTGACCCTCTGAAATAAGAAAACATCAATTATGTACTTTTCTGACTTTGTATAATGTATTTTCCTTCCTCTTTAAAAGGAAAGGATTTCAAGTCAATGCACCATCTCTTTTATTTTTCATAAATACATGGTGACTGCCCTTTCCCTCTCTTTAGATTATTGAATACAAAATAGAAAATATCTCAAGTATATTTCAAGCTGCAGTTTTTTTTTCTATAAAACATCTGACTCTTGATAATCCTCCTCCATATCAATGCCCAAGCGATTGTTTCAAAGTAATTTAAAAATAGATTATCTGTCTCAGCAAAATCTCTTGTTTGTTTTCTGGCCTACTAATAGCCTTTTATTAAGCAGCTGTTCCTACTGAGTTTACTGCCTTCTTGCTTGAATGGCCATCGCCCCTGATACCTCAGCATTTTCTCACAGCTTATTAGATGTAGCACAGTTTAGAACACAGTGATGGAAATTAGTCCCTCCCAAAGGATTAGAGCTAAAATAAACCAGTCCTGGTATCAGTAAAATCATCAGTGGTTTTTCCCCCCAAATGCATAAGCTGTGTATCTCTTTGCTTCTGCATTTTCACTCTGCTAGAGTTCAAGAACTGTATTTAGTTTATATGACATTCTAAAGATAGATGTTGAAAATATGGGCCCTGAATTCTGACTGCTTCAAAACTGGGCTGCCACTCACTGGTTATTTGACTAAAGACTCACTGAGTCTCAGTTACACATGTGTCAATGGGATAAAAATATTCTCTGTAAGGTTGTTATAAATATTAAATGAGACAATGCATATAAAGCATTTATCACAGAGCTTATGTCATTGCAAGCACTGAAATTTATCATTATAAACAGAATAATGATGATAATAATATTACATGAACATAAAGGATGGAATATGCAGATGAGTACTCCTCCAGCACCTACCAAAAACCTAAGTACCATTTATATTTGGAGCCTCCAATTTTGGCCTGAATCCCATCCTGGGTTTTATGGGACTCACTTTAAAGATGCAAACACATTTTTTAGAAGGGCAAGAGCCACTTTAGAAATCAGCTGCTTCTACCTCTTTTGCCTGCCTGAGGAAGCCAGCCTGTGGCACACTTTACATTTATTTTTGTTAAATTTCATCTTATTGGTTTTATCCCAGTTTTTCAGGCTGTCCAGACAATTCCAAATCTTTGTTTGGTGTGCTATTCTATTATTTATCCCTTCCAGCTGTGTGATTCTCAAATTTGACAGTATGTCTTCATACAAAAAGTCCATGAAATGTTGATGAAGCTCAGTCAAATACAGGGTCCTAAGGCAGATCCATAGAATCTCTCAATATAATAAGTAATATGGATAATAAAGACTCAGTAATATGAAAAACAAAGAATAATAAAACTAATTACAAAATAAAAAGACACTATTATTGACTATGGTAAACATTATTGTTATGTTTCTTTTATTCAAGTTTGTTGAGGTATAATTTGCATAGTATAAAAATTCCCCCGATTTAAATGTATAAGTCAATGATTCTTTAGTATATTTACAGAAATGCATAACCATGACCACCTTCCAATTTTAAAATATTTCCATCACCCCAAAGAGACCCCTGTGCCCATTTGCAGTCAATCCTCATGCACATCTCCAGCCCCAGGTAACTAACCATTGATCTACATTTGGTTTATACATTGACCTTTTCTGGACACATTATATGAATGGAATCATGCAATGCATCTGCTTTATTACACTTAACATAACGTTTCTTAAGTTCGTCCATTCTGTAGGATGTATCAGTGGTCTGTTCCTTTGCTGAACGTTATACCATTGTATGGATGTATTATGCAAACAGAGTATATACACAACCTCGTTTTAACATTTACAACTACCTTATGAGGTGAATCCTACACATCAGCAACCCTAGGGCAGAGATGAGGAATCTGAAACTTGGAGAAACAGAAATTTATGCAAGAGCCTGCAGTGGACAAGCCATAATCTGAATCAAGACTGGCTGACTCCACTTAAGTATATGTGACCTACCCTGCCTCCAGTTTCAAGAGAATGATCAAGCACAAGCCCACAAAATCAGCTGAATTACTCGCTATTCTCCACATTTTCCACAAGGACACCATTAAAGTTGCTGCTCCAGATCTTGCTGAATGCCAGCTGCCCTTTCCTAAAGAGGTCCTGTGGCCCACCAGTCATCAGCATAAAGGGAGACTAATTTTGTGTGACTTGTTTGGAATAAATTCAGACTGGTTCTCAGGCCATTTAATACCTAATGCTTTCCAAACTCTGATTTTGTGCGAATTTGGCAAGTACTCTAAAACTTCAATTTTAATTCAAGAACATCTTTAATACATTTTGTATTTCAGAATTTTACTGATAAATACCTGAAATACTTAAAAAAACTCTTGATCCTCTGTGCATAAAATACAAGTTAAGAGCAGGAAATTTAGACAACTACACTGCCTAGGTTTAAATAGCAGGTCAATTATGGACAAGTTCCTTAACCTCTGTGACTCAGTTTTCTCATCTTTGAAAAAACTCAAAAAAGAGGTATTATTATTGTTATTAATATTTCTGCATTATTATTTTCAATATAGGGAAGAGAAATATATACTGAACAGCTAATAGTTTTAATCATGGCAATTAAACAAATAAACAAAAATAAATATCAGTAAACAAGAACTGATATGGGAGACTAGTGGAAGGAAATGTATGTAGTAGGATTTAAATATCTGTGTACTATCATTTGTCATGTTTTGAAATAAAACATAATGTAAAGCATCACTAGAGCAAAATAAACTCAGTCTATTGCTTCCATCAAAGCTAAGCTATGAATGCATGTTCGTGTGTTCTTAAGCTTACCAGATTCTACTCCACAGAGCAATGTGACACTAATGTCACACCCTTACCAACCTCTTGAGTGAAAACACCTATGAACTTAGAGTTCATAAAGGGGATATTAACTTGGGTGAATAAGGTTAAGATTTCGTTTAAAGAACTGAGTAAAACAAATGGCATCTTTTTCCTCTTTGAACTCACTTCTTCCTGAACATGATAGTGGTTATCTAAAGTGTTTTGAGAAAAAATGTTTCCCACCACATACTCAACTTTAATATCCTTTCATCTATTTTGTACCTGTCAAATAAACAAAGAATTTAAAATGATGACAATTCCCACAACGGCATGGGGAAATATTTGGCAAAATGTTTCAAATACCATAAACTCACAGATTTTAAACTTAAATAATTTACCCTAAGGTAAAATACGTCTTTCAATAACAAAAACTGTTCACATGAAAATATTGAATGCATTGCTATTTAAAATATGGAACACTGAAAACAATCTAACTGTCCAAGAGTAATAGAGGGATTTCTAAGTAAATTACACTGTCATAAGGGGATAGAATATTGTGTAGCCATTAAAAATAATTATATGTCTATGTTGGATACCTATGATGAAACATTAATGCTAAAACTAAAAATAGAAACTATCTGACCTATGGAGGCAAATGAAAAATTATGCATTCATGTATTCAAGGGTTAGAAGGCATCACAGAAAAATGAAAACAAATGATTTGTTCTCATTATATTAAATAATGGGCTTCTCACATGGCTTGACACAAAGCAGGCTGTGCTAAATGTAGTTTCCTCCTTAATTGGGTGTGAGGCTGTCTTTTATTTTTCCTTAGATTTCCTATTATTATTACTACCATCATCATCATTACTGTGTGGTTCAGGGTTATATATGTTTAACCTAGCTTACACTTTTCTATGAGTCATTTTTTTAAGGCTAACATCTAAGGAAATTAATTTCTGGTTTTATAATGAAAGTCTAAATTTTAAAAAGGCTTTCATTCATAGAAAAGTATAAATGCATTTATTTTATTAGGTTTGTCTGTTTATTTTGGTAAAATAAACATTTAACTAATCAATTAATCAAAAGTTTATTGAGTGCCTATAATTTCCAGGCACTAAGCTGCATGCCCTAAACACTAGCATGAGCAAACAAAGTCGGTTTAGAGTATGGTGGGGGATAGAGACAAATAAACACACAATTACAATATATGTGATGAAATGCTATGCTAAGGGAAGCCCTATGCATAAAGAACAGCATGGAAAGGGAATCTAACCAAAGTTAAGGTAGGCTAGTGAGCTGGCAAGGGAGAGGGGAAGATGTCCCAGCAGATAGTCCCAGGGGAAGGAACCTTAGCACATGAAACCAGAATGAGAAGGAGTTAGACAAATGAGGAAGATTTGGCAAAAGCAACATACTCGGTTATTTCAGTAACTCCCAAGCTTGTAAGAAGGACGAAAGGCAAGGGAGAGCACTAATCTCTAAAGCATCACTGCCCAGCTGAACTTTCTGTAATGATGGGCACATTCATGGGCACGTTCTAAAATCTGTGCTCTCCAAAATAGCAGCCCCAAGCCACAAGTTGCTACTGGGCATCTGAAATAAGGGCACTGTGAACCAGGTGTGGTGGCTCACAACTGTAATCCTAGCACTTTGGGAGGCTCAGGTGGGACAGAGGATAGCTTGAGGCCACGAGTTTGAGAGACCAGCTCTGAGCAAGAGCGAGATGCCACTTTATAAAAAAAAAAAAAATAGGAAAATTAACCGGGCCTGGTGAAATGCACTTGTAGTCCCAGCTACTTGGGAGGCTGAGGCAGGAGAGTCACTCGAGCCCAAGAGTTTGAGGTTGCAGTGAGCTATGATGACACCACTGCACTGTAGCCAGTGGGAGAGTGAAACCCAGTCTCAAAATAATAATGATAATAATAATAAGGGTACTGTGATTTGGGAACTGAAATTTTAATAGTATTTGATTCTAATTAATTTAAATGTAAATAGTCACAGGTGGTTTATGGCTACATCATTGGAGGGCACTTTGAGTTAACTAAAATAAGTTCACTAGGCTGGAGCTCAGACTATGCAGGTATGAGTGTGCCATGTTATGGAATTGCAACCTGTATCCAAGAGCCATGCTGTGATTTCATGATTAAGTGTGTATTCTAGACAATTTTGTGTTGAAAAAGGAAGCGAGGAAGCCAGACTAGAGGCAAGGAGACTAGTTAGGATGCTGTCACAGTACAGCAGGAGAGAAATACTGGAGGTTTTAGCAAGGCAGTGATAGATGAGGGATGAACCAAGCAATTCAGTCAAGAATTTGCTAGTAGTGTCATGGATAAGATTTTGGGATGATAGCATGTAGGCAGAGAGGTGAACAGAGTGCTCAAAGGTTATATGCTTGTTCTGGCTTGGCTAGAGTGGACGGTGGTGCCATTAGGGGAGAAGAAGAACTTAGGAAATGCAGCAGACTTAGGGAGGAGATAATTCTGCCATCTGGGTACTCACCCTGCTACTTACTGGGTGGGTGACTTCAGTCAAGGCTCTTAACATTTGAAGGTCCCGTGACTTACCTTTCCAACAAGAAATTTGGAGGTGGTGATTAGTGAAATCTGTTCCATCTGATTTTAGGGGTTAAAATATATTTCCAAGAATATTTATTTGTATTACTAAGAACTTGTATCAAAGATAACATGTTTTTCAAAGATATTTATTATTGAAAAATAATATTATGAACCATGTCTCTTCTCTCAATCCAACCTTGACTATGGATGGGAGCATATGATTACACTTGTTAATTTGATATACTAAGTTATAGACCCAAGTTACACAGACACACACACACACACACACACACACAGAGTTCTGGAGTACATTCCTCAGTGTGGCCACATATAACAATATGTTCTGTAGTAATCATATACACAGAATCATATACAGTACACAGTAATCATATACACATCAGAAATAATAAGTCACAAAACATTTATTATTGTCTAAGTCCTGCCTTTGTGGTAATGTTTTTATATAAATTCTGCATTTATTCTTCCTTGTTTTTCCTTCAGTAGCAATAATAGTTTCTACTTTGATTAAAATATATTTCAAATCAAATAGAATTGTCCAAAATCAGTTTTCACACAGATAACTTGGAAGTCCAAAGTAGTCAGAGGATTGGAGGATTGCTACTTTTAGATTCAATCTGAGTCATATCCTTTATCACTTATCTTGAGAGAACAAATTTTAGGAATGAAAGTGTCGAAGTGGAAAACACACACACATATACACCACACACACACACACACACACACACATGCACGCACAGGATGTGAAGATCTGCCCTTCAAGCTGTATAGATAAGAATGACAGTTGGCTGATAGCTACCTTTTTATTTAGAAACTTTCTAGCTTGACCTTATGAGCCCTGAAATTCTTCACTGGAGAAGTTCAGAATGAGCCTTCCAGAAAAGGATTAGGCAATAATACATGCCCCCATGCTTTTCTTTTGTCTACCACAAGAAGAACATCAAGCTTATTGACTAATTAAGCAGGAAGATATAGTATACAGCTGTCAGTAGCTCTGTCTGTGAATGCAAGCTCTCTTGAGTTTGAACACCAAGTTCTACCACTTACTAATTGGGGGTTTTGGGCTAATTGCTTAGCCTTCTAAAGTCTCATTTTCCTCATCAGTAAATGGGAATAAGCAGAAGCTATTCATCAGGTTATGATGAACACTATCTATTACTCAGGAACTAATAGATTTTATTACATATTTATGATTCTTAAATCAATTGCAGACATTATTCTTATTGATGGTTAAATTGTCCCATTTTAAAGCAGTGAGGAGCCCTTTAAGTCACCTCTGTGTCCTTTTGCCATGATCCCATTCATCTCTGATAGATTCCTTGCTTTCTGGCATGAAACGACCTGGCTTACCTCATACATTTCCTAGAAATCAGGAATTTTCATTTGCCTTGTTCACTGATATATTCTTGTGACTTAAAAAAGTGCTCAATAAAGATTTCTTGAAAGAATTAATTAAATAGCACTTCACAAATGTTCAATAAAAGTGAGAATGGCCTTTATCAAAAAGTCCCAAAACAATAAATGTTGGCATGGATGCAGAGTGATAAGAATACTCATGCACTGCTTGTGGGACTGCAAACTAGTACACCCTCTTGTGGAAAGCAATATGGAGATACCTCCAAGAGCTACAAGTAGAACTACCATTTGATCCAGCAATCCCATTACTGAGCATCTACCCAAAGGAATAAAAAGCATTCTGTAAAAAAGACATCTGCACTAGAATGTTTATAGCAGCACAATTCACAATGACAAAGATGTGGAAACAACCCAAGTGCCCATCAATACATGAGCAGATTAATAAAATGTGGTGCATATATACCACGAAGTTCTACTCAGCCACAAAATTAATGGTGATCTAGCACCTCTTATATTATCCTAGATGGAGCTGGAGCCCATTCTACTAAGTGAAGTATCACAAGAATGGAAAAACAAGCACCACATGTATTCAGCATCAAATTGGTATTAACTGATCAACACTTAAATACACATATAGTAGTAACACCCATCAGGTGTCAGGCAAATGGGAGTGGGGAGGAGGGGATGGGTATATTCACACCTAATGTGTGCAGTGCACACTGTCTGGGGGATGGACACGCTGGAAGCTTTGACTTGGGTGGGGTAAAGGCAATATATGTAACCTAAACATTTGTATCCCCATAATATGCTGAAATAAAAAAAAAATTAAAACAAAGTTATCTATTGATATTTGTCATGGTATTATAAGGGTTTCTCCCTCAAGAACCTGACTATGCAATTCTTTCAATTTAACCACTTGTTGAGGACACACTTCATTCCTAACCCCCATGCACAAATGTGTAGCTGCTGTAAAGAATGTAAATACTGTTAATGAATATAACTACATTACAAGGAAAATAGGAGGGAAGTGAAAGGATCACAATAGAAAATCTTATACTTTTATTTCATCCCTAAAATTCTATAGTTCTTTCTATGCCTTCTTCCTGATATGGAATTAGGGTATTCTAATGTCAGATGTACTTCTGGGAGAAATCTTGCATGTCCTCTGCGATGGAGCATGTTTAACTCTTCATTTCTATTTTATTTATTGCTTCTGTTATCAAGGCCCTATGTTGTCTCTGCTTTCTTTCATTTTCAACTTTTTCTCAAAAGATAAACCAGTTTAATCACAAAACCACCTTTATTGAACTCTATCATTTCCAAAATAATCTCACCATTTAAGTAAAACTTCCCTTTAACACGTTAACTGCCATATGAGTTATATTTAACTCGTGTTTGTTTTAAGCCGAGCCCAGGGCCTCATGAAGCATAGGAAGACTCCTTTCTCTGAAACAAATTCAATAAGTATGTCACGAGTCACATACAACTCAAGTAGTGTGCAGTGTAAATATTGATTCTAGTGCCACATGAGTTGCACATAACTCACACACACGAAACAATAAAAAATAACAAATGTTTCATTAAATTAGAAAGCATCATTTTGTTTTTGAAGTTTTTATTCTATTTTCATAATAAAATACTGCAGCCCCAGGGAGATTTTTTTTTTTTCCTAGTGTGGCAATGTGTTAATTGATCTGCTGGAAAGCTGGAGAAAAACTTTCAAACCCTGGATTCTTACCCTTGTTTATAAGTAGTTTAAGAAATACTTCACATCTGTGAGATTCTTGGTGACAAATTATTCAAAACACATTTTGTGCCTCCTCTGAGCATTTTAACTAGACTTTAAACTGTGTATTGTATACAGCTTTGACTAGAATAAGGCGTTTATAAATGTTCTCAGAAGGTAAGACCCACAAATTTAATATGAGATACAGGCAAGGTTAATGAAAAGTTCATGGGCAAATGATTTTGACACCATCACCTACTAATGCTCAGAACACATAGATGAGAGATTTCCTAATTTTCCATGCTGGCACATGCCACGATCATCTCATTTTGGAATACTGTGAACCAACATACCTCTGAAGGGACAGATGGCCTCCAATTCAACAAAGCTGGATGATTTACAAGTTTAACATTTATGGAGGACAATCACAAGACTAAAGCAGTATTATTTGTAGAATTAACTATTTCAGAGGGGAGATGATAATTTTTCCTCATTAAAAAGAGAAAACACAGATACCACTCACTTCGGTAAAAACTACTCCTCTATTTTCCCTAACTTGAAGGCATTTTCTAGAGCTAAAGTGGGAGGATGGGAAGCAGAAGGCTAGCCCCATACCATCTTCTTTAACTCTCTACTCACAATAGATTGATGTTTGTTTCTATCCAAATACATCTGTCAAATTAACATATTCATGCCCCCTTCTCCATTTTCCCACTTAGGACTTCCTTTTCTCCATTCCTTCCTGAATAAATCTAGTCTTATCCATCTCTATAAACAAATCCTGGTTCTGTCAATAAAAGCTTGTAGCTCTTTGAAAATCATAATTGCTCTCTGGAAGTTAGTTTGAGACTTCCGTTTACTTATCTGTAAGATAGAGGAACTAGATAACCTCTTCCAAATCAAATGTGCTATGATTTTTTTAGTCTCTTTGGCTCACGACGATCTGTCCCTCTTACAAATTCCTATAGCTATTGTTACTGGCACCATATTCATTCAACAAAAATTAATTCAACGAATAATGTATAGAAAGTCTTACATAACAATTAATTTTTCATATACATATGTCATCTTTTCCCTTGCAAAAGTGCCTTCTGGACAAAGACTGTATTTTATATTCTTTGCATTTCTCAGAGCATCTAGTCCCAAGCCTCCCATATACCAGATGCCTCAACAATATCCGTCCATTGATTTGCTGATGGATTTATTAAACTATCCTCAGTTCTACTTGGGAAGCAGGTCAGATGTTACCACAATCTCAAGTGGGCAAAAAGTAACATTCATTCTTATGGGTAAAGCCTTTAGAGTCCTTCAAAAGAACATAACAGGGAGAAATAAGTTACAGGAGTACAAGTGCCTGTTGGCCTCCCAGGGTAGCAGAACAAGACTGTAGGGAAAAAGTCACAATATTAAGACAGGAGCAGACATGAGACTAGATGTGAAGTTCAGAGGAACATTTATAGCGCAGCTCCAGAATGTGCAGGGAGTTTGGAAATGAGATAAGGAAGCGGAAAAAAAAAAAAGTTGTACAATTCTATCAATAGAGAAAGTACATGTTTGGAAAGGGAAAAACTACTCAATAACCATGTTTTATAAAAATAAGCCATATATACCTAGTCATAAAAACAATTTTACAGTACTTTGAAAGACAGTGCCACTCCCACAGTATACATTTATACTAGTAAATAAATGTATAAAAATATTTCTTTCAAAGAGTTTTGTTCAACAATTTCATCCCAAGTATAAACACTAATTCAGCCTTCTTGCCTCCTTTGGCTAGGTTGATAAGCAGACTTCAGATGAGTTAACTCAGTGAAAAGTTATTTGATTTTCTTCACTACAACATTAGGGAGTAGATTCTAACACGTGTCACAAATTCAAACATTATATTTTTATGCTGGGCCCATTGCCCCCCAGTAGGAAACAATGGATCAAGAGAATGGAAAGTCTGTTTTTGTATTGGCACAATATACCTCTAGCTTTTATAAACCAGATAAAAAACTGGTTGAAAAATGGCCATTGCTTCCTAACAGCAGATTGTGTTTTCTGATAAATCCCCAAATGAGTTTTTCAACTGATGCCGTGTTAGATTATTCTTCTAATTATAGGACAGACTTACATGAGAAAAGTATCATAAAGGAGTGCTGAGAATTATCTGGTGTGTTTTTTCTTTTAAAGGTTATCCTAAAAATTTAAGATTACAAAAGACCCAAAGTCCACAAAACTAGGCATAGATTAAATAAGAAATATGGCATCATGTTCAGCTATGACCATTGTTAGGATTAACATAGAACAGAATGAGCACCTGCCAAAAATCAAATGATTATTTTCAGGTTTTACCTGACTTTGTCACTTAATAAAATCACTCACTGTTTTCCTTGTATGAATAGCTCCAACTTTAAAAGTAGAATACTGGCGATAATTGCCATATTTAAGAGGCAACGAACTAAGTAAATGGTTATTACTTAACACATTGGGATATTTTAGGAATGACAAGATGTTTCTCAATTTAGTAAAAAAGAGTGAAACTTAGTCAACTTATCTGGATTTGTGGAAAATTGTCACAATAAAGAGATACGGGTAGTGGGTTAGCTAATTAGCAGTCTCTCCTTTTTCTATGATGACAGAATACTGTTTCTCTTTAGAGTTAGCTATGAACTCAGTCACAGTGATGAATTATAATTGTGCTACGTCAATTACAGCAATCTTATTTCATGTTGCCAGATAGCTGGGAATGGCTGATGAGCTATGAGGAAAGTCTTACATGGGAGAAGGGTTTCTGGGAAAACTTTTCCTTCTTTATGAAAATAACAGGAATAAGAGAAATCCTAACGGTGCATCCCCTTCCTCCACTTTTTTCTACTTTGAACCTTGATATGATTCCTGTAGTAATAACAGACATCTTGAGACTGTATGTTAAGATGCATGAGAACTAAAAGCAAAGATACTAACGAGGGCAAAGAGGAAAGAAACCTCTGAGCTAATCTTAAAACCACCTAACCTACAGTTTTCCAATTAAATGAGAATAATGTATTGTTTAAGGCAGATGTTCTGTAACTTAACACACTCCTAACTGATACAGTCCTCTGTGTAGATCTCAGACAAAAGAGTCCACCATAAAAGTCTGCATTTCTTAAATGTAATATATCCCATCCTTAAATGACAATCCAGTACCCTGTTTTAACAATCTGCTTATTTTATATACTTTGTGATATCTTTTCTTTTTCTATGTTTAGAAAACCAGGCACGGAATTAAAATCAGATATGTCCTCTGCCCTCGAAAACATTGGTAACACACAACAGGGAACATGCAATTTCATGGGGCTTGGGGAACTCCCTGAAAAACATTTACGAACTCTCCGTACAGTCTTCAGAGGGGACCCAAATATAACAATCCTGAATTTGAATGGTTTGTTATTTCTCTACCCTTAATTTTCCTATTTTGGTTAATTTCATTTTATAAGGTGATTAAAATGCCAAAATTTTCAAAAAGTTTACATATCAAATGCAATCATATTTAGGGAACTCTTTGTGCTTTGGTTTCCTAAGAAAGAAGGGACTCACTATGTAAGGAGCAGCATGGTCCAAGTGAAATATCACTGGACTAGGAATCAGGAGAGATCAGGTCTAGATGTGACTTTGTCCCCATTTGCAGATCTACCAACATCTTTTCGTGCTATAGGTCCCTCATCCATAAAATATGGATAATAAGGCCCACTTTGTCAAACTCTTTTGAAAAGTATAATGGGATGACATGTGGGTGTTGTATGAACGATAAATGAAAGGTAAAGTTTGCATTAGTGTGCCTAGGACTTTACACACAAGAGGGACCAAGATACTATAAGGCCCAGTTCAGGTCTGTCTCTGCCATATCTGGTCTTGATTTAAAAAGATGATTCTGTTCTGCTTTAATCTCTACTTATATCTAAGAGGTTCATTTTTTTATTAAGTAATTGCTGATAATCATAATAATAGCAGTTATTAATTACTGCATAACTATCATTTATCAGGCATTCTACTCAGACCTTTACATACATTATTTTAGATTACCATCACAAGGAAGATATTACTATCCACACTTGAGGAAACAGTGGCTCAGAGACATTAAGGAAATTACAAACAAACACAAGTAGAAAGGTTGAGATGTGAACACAAGTCTATACTACAACAAAAAACATTCCCTTGCTATTATATTAAAATATACCTTACACATGTAACCCAATTTTGCTATGACCTACCTAAAAAGTATGTTGGAGCTGGTTGAAAAGTGGAGTTATAACTGTCTAAGGGCAAATATAATTACCATTTACAGTTTCCTAGTCCTTGCACTGAGAGGCCAATCTACAGAAAGGACTAATGGGGATTCTTGCTGGAAACTAAATTTAGAATTCATAAAGTTAACATATTAGCAAAACTGCAACCAATTTAGGGATCTTATCAATATTCATACCCTTGATATTTTTGGTAGCCAAGGCCTGACCAGGATTTTTTTTATCCTCAAAAAATGATGATATAACTTTAGTATGTCATCCAATGGGAAAAACATGTATTGGTTATACTGTAAGACTTTTTAAAGGAAGCAAGACTGGCATCTACTCCATATGTGAATACTAAAATTAGATCAGTGACTGAGAGCTTTGGCAGCTGGAAATGCAAAAAAAAAAAAGAAAAGAAAAAAAGCAAGAAATGAAGATTAAGGTCTTGTTAAAAAAAACAAAGGAACTTCCACTTCCTTCTAAGATGAACATAACAGCTGGAATGAAAATAGTTGATCCTTTGTGTTGTTAAAATAATTAATATACAAGTGCTATTTTGTCCACGTACTATGTTCATTTTTGAGAGGGTTGTGAATTAAATAAATAATTTAATTTTAAATAGAACATATGTCAAAACAGCCCAGCTTTATCATGACAATACTCAAAATGCATATATGACGCCCCTTTAAAATGACCAGTTACAGCTATGACAGCCAATGCCAAAAGCATTGTTCAAAGATACCATAGCAACACGAGCTTTTTGCCACACCAGCAAACTCACAATCACAAGTTAGAAGAAGGAATCATTCCAGCTCTTTTAAAAATGTACTTTAAAAAATTACCACCCTCCCTTCTCTCTCATGAAAATTTTTTTCATTTTGATTTCCCAGTTGTGTCATTTAAAGCTTTGAAGGGTTCTAATCTCATCGTTCTATACAACTGTAGATTCCGGTAAAGGATGCAAATGCAAGTTGAAAACAGCAATAAATCCTTATGTATTGTTTCACATATGCATCCTTTTGTTCCAAGAAAATAATCTTAGGTGTGCAGAATGTGCAGGATATATTTGTTTGACAAGAATTTCATCTTCTCTATCAAGTACTCAAAGAAAATTCTCTTATAATGCTCCCTAATGGCCCTAAGAGTTCAACAAAATAATGCATACTAATATGAATGTCCATTTTTAAATGATCAGGATACACCTGCAATAATTACTATAGTGAGATTAGTGTAGCCATCCTGTGTTCTAAAGGAATTCATGAAGTGTTGGTTTAGCACACTGAAGCACAGGTAATAGATTGAATTCCCTGGTCTTTTCAGCAGACAGCCAATTACAAAATACTCACACACTTGATGCTTTTGACCTTGCGTATGGCACAATGAATGCACACAGTCACTTTCAAATAACAATGAAAACATTCCCCCCAAAACCTCCCAATTATGAATTACACACTCATTGTTAGGTGAAATATTCCACATCAAATGTTATATAAGTTATTTCAGTAAACTGTAGAGCTGTAGAACTTCATGTCAGGAAAGGACTGAGATACCACCTGATCCAATCCAGAAACTGAAAGTTTTCAAGCTTCAAGATACAACAGAGAGGTTTCAAGTTTAACACATGCATTGCTTTCCTATTAATTTTTATTTTTTTAAGAGACTGAAGAAAACATCATTCCCATTTTTCAGATCTTTCTAAAACTAAAACAAAAGAAAATACACTGCAAAAAGTTGTTTTTTCTAAATCGATGAACAGTTAATCTTCATGGTTGCCTGCCTCATTGAAGTCCTCATGCAGAATCATGCCTATAGGTCAATAAAATAATCTAAAAAGTACTAGTGAGTAAGCAAAGCTATCATTATTGTAATATATGTATATAATGTTGAAATACACATAATATATAATATACATAACATATGTCAAAATATGCATAATACCTGTTTAAATGTACAAAACAAAGGCATTAAGTACATTCACATTGTTGTGCAACCATCACCACCCAGACTTTTTTCATCATCCCAAACAAAAACTCTGTGCTCATTATGTTGTTTATACATTTTTAAGAATACAAGTAAGAAAACTTTTTTTTCTTCTTATCCTAATCTGGTCCAGAATCCAAATTATGTGTTCTATAAGGTTATTGAAGCCTCAAGAGGAAAGTCATTTCCAGTTGGGTTACATGCCAGGGAAGGAGATTCAATAAACGTGGTTGAAAACAAAATAACCTCAGTCCTGGGATTACCTTCTGCCTTGAGAAAAAAATGCAAAATGGAATTTAGGATATCTCACTTTGGCAGAGTTTGCCTTTCCTCTTCAGCAGAGTTTCTCAAGTGTGGTTCATAGTCTTGGGACCCTTGATAAAATGCAGTTTCTCAGTTCCAACCTGCGACCCAGTAAATCAAAGCCTCTTTGGGAAAAGTGTAGCATTCCAAGCATGTTTCATTCTAACTGGTCGATAGGTGACTGCAAATCACACTAAAGTTTGATAAACACTGCGCGACTACTTGTAGCTCTTGAATAGTTGCTCTTCTCCCTCCTCCTCTTGTCCCTCTATATTCCCACTCCCATGGACAATACCTTTATGCCTTGTTTTTATTTCCTAAACATTCCTTTAAGCCATGTTGGCTGATGAGAGAGGCAATGGTTCAAGTAAAGGGCATTATATAAACATTTTAGCCTCAGAACAAACTCAAAGCACTAGTTCCTGATGCACCATTTCCCAAAATAGCATTTAGAAATAACTTGTCAAAGGAAGAACTAACTGTGAATTCTCTTGATGGTCAAACTGACCAAAAAGGAATAGGGCATATGTATTAAATAATTTTCTCCAGTTGTGAATTATGTCTGGCATAATTCACACATGATGAAGTACTTGAGGTGCACAAACAAGTGAAATTGTTGACTTCCTTAACAACTCACAAAGTAAGCTTGGAAATTATTTAAGTGTAGAACTTTATGACTATGCTGTGTTTTTCCAATTATCTGTGGGTTAAAAACCTTAGGACATTTGGTAGGAAACTATGTCCAGAATATTAAAACGCCCCATAGATGCTTTATATGCATAATCACAATCTCCCTTCTCTGTGATTCACAGCATATTTTGTAAGAGTTCACTAATACTTATGCTTTATCTGCCTTATTAGACTATGAGCTATATCAGAAGCCCATGTCTGCCTATCTTTTGCAGTTCTTGGGCAAAAGCACACTTGATGATGGAAGAAGAGAAACACTAAGTACTGGGACAAGAAGATAACAAGACGTCTTCCTACCCATCTAAAATGGTGCTTAAGTCCATAACTTGAACCTCACAGTAACCAACTGAGTCATAAGACAAAATGAGGCAGAAACCACAATAAAAATGCAAGGTACCTTATCATTGCTGCTAGCAGCTATGCTTCCTTCTAAATTTCTTCATTTTCCCAAATGCAAAAAAATGCAGTGCTTACTCAAGTTCCCTATGTTTTAAATTTTCAATAAAAGAAGATATATATTTTACTTTTATTTTTGATACCTTTATTTCTAAGTTGTCTTCATTTAAAGTTGAAGGATATTCTTCAAAGAATAATAGTGGTATGCTATCAACTTTAGGAAGAAGAAGAATGGACAATAATATTTTGCAAATTAACTCTTTTTAAAAAAATCAGAGGGCCAATTACAAAATGCCATTATGTACTAAAAAATATTTGAAGTTAATAAAACTAAACAAAACATATAGCACAGTGCATCCGAAGTTTTTTGACCTTCACTGTATATCTTTCATTTTCTTTCTCACATTAGACAAGTTCCTTAATTATAAAAGCTATTTCAGGAATAATTAAGAACTCCCCTTTCAGAAGCAGCGAAGTAGTTTATGTGGTCATCTGTGGAAGGTTATAACTTGAATGTATTATTTCTTGGTTGGTTAACCTT
Organism: Eulemur rufifrons; assembly: GCF_041146395.1. Classification (NCBI taxonomy): domain Eukaryota; kingdom Metazoa; phylum Chordata; class Mammalia; order Primates; family Lemuridae; genus Eulemur; species Eulemur rufifrons. Next base: position 181,471,112 of record NC_090989.1, on the reverse strand, counting down.
TTGGGTAGGCAACAAAAAAAAATAATGGCATCCATTTCATTTATGACTATTCAATAGCACTCAGTATTTATTAAATGGCAAGGGTATATGTGTCTTTTATAGTTAAGGCAAACATGATATCCAAGCCCTAAATACAATTTACCATTTGGAAATTTACATTGAATGTATAGGTAGGAGCTTGGTTGCTGAATTTAATTTAAAATTAATGTAATTTAAATTTAATAACATGATGTGGTGTTTCTTTTTAAAAGTGAAACACAATGGGGCAGTTAATTATAATGTTCAACTTACAGACTAAAACTGATGTGCCAGGGTTTGTATAGAGCAGAGTACAAATGAAGTTGTCATAAGTGGTTCCATATAAGTAAACAATGGTAAACTTCATGTAGAAATCTAACTTGATATAGTGGTTTGAGAAGTAAAAAACTGCCACCCACAGTTAGGAGTGCAAATATAGTTTTTCAAAGAATATTGGACAGGAAAGTGAATAGCTCAAGGCAGTCCATTATTAGGTTTGAAAAATGAAGCCTAACACACATGTTCTGGCTCTAGGTCATAAGAATTAGCTTTATGCAAAAAGTTACTGTGTTCCTCTGATAAGGAACATGGTATATCACACTGTAGTACCAGACACAGAAGCAGGGTTAGGAAAAAGCCTAACCCCAACTCTACAAAAATATAGCCGGACCCCAGCTCCACAAAAAATAAAATTAAAAATTAGCCAGGCATGGCGGTGTACACCTGTAATACCAGCTACTTGGGAGGCAGGAGGATCACTTGAGCCTGGGAATTCAAGGTTGCAGTGAGCTATGATTGTGCCACTGCACTCCAGCCTGGGTGACAGAGAGAGACCCTATTTCTTAAAACCATGACAACAACAACAACAAAACCTTTCACATAAATCAAATGGTATCATTTCATATAAAGTGACATGAAGTGTTCCTTATGCTAAAATTTTTTCTGTAACCTAAAGATGACCTGTGTTCACTTAACTTTGATGATATACATTTTTAGGTCCTCCCACATACTTTTATTTCAGCCTGAGGCACAGAGGAGCTGAATTTTGGTTTTATTTTGTATGAGATGTTTTTATTTCAAAAGAATACTCTTACTTTAAAGTTTTATCAGTAGCTTTAAAGTCAAGTGTTTAAAAAAAAAAAAGTCAATCTGTTTAATAAAGATAGGCTTCTATTTCTCCAGTAACAACTTGGTCTTCTGCCTTTTGACATTTGTATTCGGACAGACTTCTAGTCATAATAATCTATGACTACAAATACAGTAAAAAGACATGTGAAGGCCAACAATATTATTTCCTTAAGTGCATAGACCAAGGAAATAGTTCTCTAATACAGAGAGTTTCAGAAACTCTGATGTGGCTATTCCAAACTGAGATGTACTATAAGTGTAAAATACATACTAAGTTTCAAAGACTTAGTATGAAAACAATGTAAAATATCTCAATAATTTTATATGGATTCCATGTTGAAATGATACTATTTTGGATATATTGGGTTAAATATAACAGATTATTAAAATTAATTTCACTTGCTTATTTTTCTTTTTTCTAATGTGGCTACTAAAAACTTCTGAATTGCATAAATAGCTGGCATTGTATTTTTAATGTACAGCAATAGATAGTGAATAGACATGTGCAAGAACATTGGGTGTGGCTACATAAAGGTAAAGATTCAGATTCTTGTGAGTAAATGTAAAGATAGAGCATGAGGGAGGTAACAGTAGTAATAATAGCTGATATATAATATAAGTGCACTAAATGCTTTACATGAATTCTCTTATTTGATAATTGGAACAATTCTATCGTGTTCATTTTACAAATGAGAAAGCTGAAAAGTGAAATGATACTCCAGAAATCACTCAACTTGTATGTGGTAGAACTAGGATTCAAATGCAGCTCTGTCTGACTCTAGAACCTGGGCTTTAACCCAAAAAAGAAAATCTCAGCCAATAAAGCCTTTTTCTGTTCTATCACACAGTGGTCCCAACCTTTTTGGCACCAAGAACTGGTTTCATGAAAGACAGTTTTTCCACAGACAAGAGATGGTGAGGGGGATGGAAATCACTGCCTCAGCTCCACCTCAGATCATCAGGCTTTAGATTCTCCTAAGGAGCGTGCAGCCTAGATCCCTCACATGCGTGGTTTACAATAGGGTTCGTGCTCCTATGAGAATCTAATGCCGCTGCTGATCCGATAGGAGGTAGAGCTCAGGTGGTGATGTGAGCGATGGGGAGCGGCTGTAAATACAGATGAAGCTTCTCTTGCTCCCCCACCACTCACCTCCTGCTGTGCAGCCCGGTTCCTAACAGGCTACCGACCAGCCAGTACCAGTCCTCAGCCCAGGGGTTGGGGACTGCAGCCGTATAATGCCTCTATGTTCTATCTTACTACCCACACAGCATCCCATCCCTTATCCCCATTTGCCTACTCATATCCACGTTATCTTTTGAGATACCTAAGGGTCCACAGATTTTTATTTGTGTGAGGTATGTTAGTTCTGTAGGACTTACTGGTTCTGGGAAGGCAGAGACTGTATCTCATTTCTTTTGTGGTCTCCACAAAAGCTAGCACATAGTAAAAAGTACAAAATATTTATTAAATGAAAATACAGGGAGTGGGAGAGGTGGAATAGGCAGGTAGTGTTGTGTTTGATTACCTGGATGATAATGAACCACATAAAACCTCTGTGGGAGTAATATGGAAATTTCCTTTTGCTCAGAATGTCTGTCCCCACCTTCTTCTGTAATGTATACACTGGATTTAGGCCCAATCCTGATTAGCCAGTAACCAAATGTAAGATTCACACAGTTGAAGATTTTTGGATGAAATTCATGGATCATTATACTTGGAAGCTCTTGTGAGAAACATACAATGTAGGTATAAAAATATTTTTATTCCTCTTTTTATTTTTGTCCAAACTTGCTGCCCAAACTGTAATTGAGCTGCACAACTGATAAAAGGCATACTAAATCTTCAAAATAGGTTTGTTTTAATGAAAAGAAAATGCCTGGAACATCAGCTTTCTTCCTTTCCAAAATAACATGTTTTTTGAATAACAATGTGGTTACTTTTCTTTACTGAAGCCAAAATCACCACTAGTCATCAGAGTGCTACTTTTATCATCTTCTCCGACTGGGTTGTCATTCTTTCTTCCTAAATCTAAACACACCAATTTGTGCTTCCATTGTAATAATTGATGAGCCCCCATAGGTTCTTGCTGGGCACGAAGCTAGTTTTTCCTTATGAGGTACATACTAAACTATAATATCCCAATCCAGAATTGGAGTCATGATAAAAGGCACACTAAACCAAGCATGTATGCCAAAGGCTATTCTCTGCCTTCCTGATTTGGGAAAGCATATTATACTGTTCCCTTCTTCCTGGATCTTAGTGGTGGCATAAAGAGATAGGATAGTACAGTAGCTAGAACAGCGGTTATAATACTACTGACATTTATGAGCAAATACTTCTTTGTTGCAAAGGGCTATCTTGTACATTCTAGGACATTTAGCAGCATCGCTGGCCTCTGCCCACTAGATTACATAAGTACACACCCCCCCAAAATTGTGACAACCAAAAATGTCTCCAGGCATTGCAAATGGGAGGATAATAAAGCCTCTCCTCTTTGAGAACCACCAAGTTAGAACATAAACTCTGGCACTAGACTGAGTTAGAATTCTAGTTCCTTAGTTTTGCAGCTGTCTGATCTTAAGCAATTAACAGTGTCAGAATGCATCAGTTTGCTGATCAATAAAATGGGGATAATAATAGTGCCTTCTTCAAGGTAGTTGTGGTGATTAAATACATGAACCAATATAAAAAGCATTAGGAGAGTGGCTGGGATGTAGTAAGCACTATAAATTATTTACCTATGGTTGTTACTATTTACATTCTGTTAAAATGAAGACATAGGATTTAATCCCAAGTCTGTAGCTAAATAGTATGTGAACTTGGCAAGTCACTGAACAGCCTGGGTTTCAGTTTTCTCCTTAATAAAGCAGAGAGTAGGCCAAATGTTTGCTAGTGATGCAGCTCAGTAAAAAGCTCAGGTTCTAGAATCAGACCACCTAACACTTACTAGCTGCCCAACCTTTGACAGATCAACGAATTTGCCTATACTTTGTTTTCTGAATCCACAAAACCTGGATATGAAAACTCAAACCCCATAGTGTTATTGTGATAATTAATTGAGATGGTGTAGAGACATTATTAGCAGAGTACTGGGTAATAGTGGAAACACTCAATATATGGTAGCTTTTGTCAGAACTATTAATATTAACCTTTCTAGTTTTTAAAATAAATATATGTATAAAAGCAAGGGGAACTAAGTTATTTAAGAGTGGATAACAAAGAAAGGGGAAATGACCAATTCATTTGTATTTCTATAGCTTTGGGCGTGGATAATGTCCATTTCAACACGGGCCTTGAGATTCCTCAGAATATGACTAAGGTGAGCTACTAGTGTTTTAGGACAGACAATCATAAGACCGTGTACATGAACTCCATTCATAACCCAGAAGGACATGGGCTCATTAGGTCAGACAAGGATATTCCTCGGTCAGGCCCATCAGAAAGCAGAGCTCTTAGCTTTATGCCTGTCTTCCTCCACAAGCTACGTGAAGAGCTCTCTCCCTTTCACCTGCTGCTGTATCCGGTGAGTAGCACAGCGCCAGACATACAGTAGTTATTCCATACAAATTTATTGACTAATAATTTCAAAACCAATGTTCCAACCCCACCAGAATCTCTAGCAGAGAGATGTCAAGCATATTTAATAGACTAATCTATAAGAAAAGATTACTTTCAAAGCTTTTGGGGGGAACTATCTTTAACTGTAATCCTTAGAGGCCAGTCTACCCAGAGCTAACTGTGGATTGTTTTGCACTTAAGATAGGCAAAGCCATCATCTTATCTATGTCAACTCCCAAGAGCATCAGGAAAACAGAGATGATACAGTGGTCATGTGCATCAGAGGAGAAATATTGATTGAAGGCCCCATATCTGCCCTTACCTCCTTCATATTTGAACCAAAAAGAGGTAGCCGTCATAGCAAAGTTTCAGACTTCACTGTACTGATAGCAGTATCAAGCATTCATAGAGCCATGAATTAGCCATGGGATTATTGTCTGGGAGTTCCAGAATATACATGTTTATCTCCAATGACCTGGCAGGAGATTTTCAAAGCGGAAACAGTCAGAATTCCTCAGGGAATGACTTTTGGAACAATGTCGGTTATGAGGTGATTGAAAACTTGAGAAAAAATAATGGCCAGAATTAGAGTTGAGCTGGCAATCCCAGGAAAGACCATCCTGAGTGATTGCGGTGAAAAATTATACATAGGATAAGAAATTCAGGGTACTTCTATTATCAGGGTGACCAACAGAAAAAGTGAAAGACCTTTATCTCAACACCTGCCATATTAAAGATTTGTTAGAGAGAAAGATGACTATAACTCAACTCAGAGATGGATGGCCAGGTCAGTTACATCTCAGGTGACAACCCTGACCCAGAAACAACAGCTCTCTCGGGTGCTATATTAAGAAAGATTATGAAGCAGTAGCTGGTTTAGCAGAAAAGACTTCAATAAGAAATTCGTGATAGCATCCATAAATACAAGGGAAGAGGAGTGATAACAATATATATTTACTATGCTTGCCTCAGAAACTGAAGTAAACCATAAAAATCAGATCATCTCTTATAGTCATTGGTTATCCTGTGGACCCAATTATTGGGCTTATATAGCCAGAAAGGCCAGGAACCCAGTTAGCCTTTTGTAGCAGCCAGAGTCTAATAAATGACTTAAACACTTTTCAGTGCTTTGAGCTGTGTTTGGTACCATCTCTAGAAATCATCTCCTTTTGTCTCTGCTTACCACCTGGCCACCGGCATCATAAAGTAATTCTAAAGGGAAACAACACCAAGATGAATAGTCTGATTGGCCATATTATGAGAGTAGTTCTGTGCCTAGCAAATGTTATCGTTTAATTTGAAATACCACAGACAACTTCTTTGGAACATATTTTGCCTAGAAGATGCACTGCAGAGGGAATAATGATGGGACTGCAAATGCCATGTGAAAGGTAGGGGCATTTGTGAGTAGTCCCAATATAACCTGTGCATTTTTTTACTTTTCAAGTTCATATTTTTATACTGTCTTCAGAGATCTCATGGCATGTGTCTATATTTGGATAATTCTAAATGAAAATTCCTTTCAAAGATGGATATGACTCATAAAATTAGGTGAAAGGAAGAAGAAAGTTTGAAAAGGTATGGTGGTACATTCAAATCTCTGAAGGAACAATCACCATCCGAGATCTTTCCCTGGAAAGTGTTAACACCACTTTGGCATCAACATGGGGCAGATTATCATTTAGGAATTTGCTGAGCCTGCAAGCCTCTTGCCTTAGGTATTAAATGTGTGTAATTTTCATAACCGCAGGGTATCCATTTATCCGATTTGAAATGTATAGAGGAAATCTGATGCTGATACTTCTTAGATTCAGGTAAGAAAGAATGCTACATTCACACATACATCCATACGCATATAAAGGGTGAAACACAACATACACTAGGTGGAAAGGAAGAATTATACAGTCTAATGTACGGATGAAAGATCCAATATTGCATAAGTCACTAACACAAAGAAAATGTGCATGGGGAGGTTTGATAGCAAAGCCAATACCCTGCATTATAGTCACCAGGCTAGAAATTTATGAGCACCCCTGTTACTTCATTTGCATTTCTTCCTATCACAAAATCCATTTAAAAAGGACACCAAGAAGAATCTCTGCTTATATAAAATAATCTTAATAAAAATAAGATAACCATTTGGCTTGCCTTTATCTCTAAAAGGAAAAAAAAAAAAAAGAAAAGAAGAGAAATCACAAAATTCCTGGACACTGACTAGGTGGGAAAAAATACATTCTTGAAAAGTCCAGTGGAAAATTGCTTAGTTTTAACAAGTATGACCATTTCCAAATTATCATTATCAACATAAGAGATCTCATAAAAGGGAACAAATAGATAATGCTTAATTAATATATTTAGAATTAATGAATACATCAAAATTCAGTTGTATACACCTGATAATTAGATATTTCCATTCTAACACAAATAGTTTATTGAAAAAGATACAAGAAAAAATTTAGCTTTACTTAGTATGATAGGACTATTATAAGCAAGAAAGAGATGTATTTCAGAGCTAGGTAAAACATATTTCATTTTTTAAAATACATTTCCTTTTATAGGTTAATATTAACTTATAATGGTATAAAAATGGACTCATATATTATAACTCTACCATTTGGTTTAATTCATAGCAGCATAGTGAAATTAAAATATGGTCAAATACTACTAATGTAGGCACATCTCTCAGCTAATAAATTATACTGAGCAAGAGATTGTGCAATTCAATACTCAAACTGAGAATTGCATAGAACCTCCATAGTTTGAAATGCTACAGTTAAAGAATGACCCTCCATCCCTCCACATCACATCACACAAACAAACCTCAGATTTTACAACTGAAACCTTGTTACTTGATAAACATAAGCACTCAGCATCACTAAGTGGCAAAGTTCTCTGCACTTTCCCAACTGAGAAAAATAGTTAACTGACTGGATCGCAGACTTAGAATATGAATTTTTTCTTGAGAGAATGGCATTGAGCTAAAACATGCCCAGTGAATTACCCCGGGGCATGGCAAGTTCTGCATTTAGGTTAATAAAATCAACTGCATAAGCCCCGTATGGCAGAGTTGGGGCTATGCCTTGGTAGCAGATCATGAGACAAGGACCTGGGAGTTCTGGTCCACTACCAACTCAGTGGTAACCTTTGGTTTGTTACATACCTGTTAAATTAGCTAAAACAGGAAATAAATGAGACTCTTCATACAACCATTGTCAGAATACATCTAGAACATACATTTGAGAATATTCAAAATTCCTTTTTCCAGAAAAAAGTTGTAAGGAAAATTTTATATATTTCTTCACTGTTTGGATTTTTAACCTTGCATATGTACTGTGACTTTTTATTTGGTTTTATTTTTTAATTGCAACAGGGACACTCTGAGCGGTGAAGCTCAGGGCTTTTTTGTTTTATCATATAATTTTCATTATTAAGGGATGAAACTAATAAACATTATTTTAAAAAACTAATATGTAAGTACCTTTCAAATGTAATCAAAATACCAATAATGGTGAGGATGATAATAATAATAATTTAAAAAAAATTACTTCTGGAATACCGTATCCAATACTGGATTCTGAATTTTATGAGGAAATGTGACAAATCAGTGTATACCCAGGAAAGACAGGCAAGGATGGTATCACGGAGCAAATGGCTAAAACAGCTGTAAGTGTTAAGTCTGAAGCTGAAGAAACACAAGGAAGAAAAACTAAAGAAGACTCTGGAACTTGGCTCCTGGGGTTTGAATCTCAGCACAACCCAATGCATGACCCAATACAGGGTACCTTAACCTTGCTGTGAATTCATTTCCTTCTTCGTAAAACAAAGATAATAGTTTTCACCTCAAAGCTTTTAAGTTCTCTCTTTAAAATGAGAATTTAAAGAGTTCCTATATGCAAAGCACTTAGTTCATTAACTAGCACAAAATAAATGCTCAAAGAGATGTAGCTCCCAAAAAATTGAAAACAGTTACCCAAACAAATACTTGTGCCTAAATGTTCAGAGCAGCACTAAACACCATAGCCAAAAGGTGGGAACAACTCAAGTGTCCATAGACAGGTGAATAGACAGACAAAATGTGGTGTACATATATACAATGAAATATTATTCACCCATTAAAAGGAATGAAGTACTGATATGTACTACAGTGTGGATGAATCTCAAAAACATTATACTAAGTGAAAGAAGCCAGACATAAAAGGTTACATGTTGTATGATTCCATTTATATGAAATATCCAGAATAGGTAAATCCAAAGAGATAGGAAGCAGATTGGTGTTTGCTAGGGTTGGGGGTGGGGTGTGGAGGAGGAATGGTAACTGTCTAATGGGAATGGGGTTTTATTCTAAGGTGAGGAAAATATATTAGAAGTAGATAGAGGTGATGGTTGCACAACATTGTGGATGTACTAATTACCACTTCATTGTTTATTTTAAAATGGTTAATTCTATGTTATACGCATTTCACCTGAATAAAATAAATAAATAAAATTTTAGATAGCACAATACAAAGAGGTAGCTGTTGCTGTATTAGCAGTAGGAGAAGGAGGAGGAGGGAGGGGGAGGGCTGCTACTACTGCTACTACTCTTACCTCAGGGAGGGGGAACTCCCTCTCATGAGGCCACCCATTCCACGTTCAGACAGGTTTGTGTAGTGATAGACCATGAAGCTGAGATGCAGGGAGATGTGAGCTCAAGTCTATCTGCTCTTAGTTGTGCAGAGTTGGCAAGTGACCAAAGCTCTCTTCGCCTCAATTCATGATAAATAAAATAGGGATGACAAATTCCTGTCTGATCAGTGTACAGTGTGGATTCAATAATCTACACAATGCCTAGCAAAATATTTAGCACAAACTAGGTGCTTACCAGGAACAAATACAATTCAAAATTAATAGATATGAATATTGACCCTGATTTTGAAAAGACTGGAGGGGAGATCAAGAGGGGTGAGTTTTGAATATCTAGTGTTAGGTTTTTAGCATTAGCTAACTATTAACTCAACAGTTAACTTCTCCCACAAAACTTGGTCTAGTTCTTCCTCTGGGACCACACAACAATGTAATCGTTGCCCCAAAAGACACCCTTCAAGAGTGACTTCTTGAAGAGATAAGAAACACAGACACACCTGGCTGAACACATAATTTACTGAAACACTGAATTTATTTTCCATACTTTTTGAAGATGCCCTTTCTGCATCACTGACAAAACAGAAAAACTTTAACTGTAAAAATGTCCTTATACTCATGCCCTTACCAGGGCAGTTAAAATACATTGCTGGAGAGATTTCTGGTCATGAGAAATAAAGTATAGAAGCAAAGTATCTCCCTTTGTGTAAAAAAAAAAAAAAAAAAAAGGCCAAAAGGAAGCAATAACCCACTTTTTCCCTTTTCTGCCTGTCTTCTTTGTCCTATATTTTCAACACTTCAACTATTTATATTGTCCTCTCTGGATAATGATCATTTGAAGGGTCTACATTCACCCAGAGTGGCAGTAACAGTTCACTACACTTGGTCTGGCCTTTAGAACAATCAATAACTCCAAATGAAGAGTAATGGTTATTATAAAGCCAAACACAGGTTGATGATTTTTCTTTACTGATATTAAATTTGCCTATTAGTTACTGCATATTTGTACGCCACTGCCCTTGCTGCATTCAACTGCAGCCTGTTACTGGAAGAACCCATAAGTCCACCCCTACCTGTATGCGAGTCTCGTGCATATCCTATTCCTGAGCAATCCAGGGGTGATTAGTTGCTTGCACACCATAATTATTGGTTTTATTTTTGTTTCTAAGGCTGCTGACAGATCAAGTATTCCTAGTATTTAGTGATTTAGCCATTGCTTTTAGTTATTTATAATCAGAGATTCCTCTTTTTCTCTACTTCCGAAAGGCTTATTATGATCTCTCTTAATTACTCACCCACTATTTACATTCCTAAATGTAACGGCTACTAATGTGATCGAAAAAGTTTTTAAATTATTCACACATTCAGGTATACAGCCATCCAGTCATGAAACATTTATTGATATCAAATTAGTAACGAAAGGTAGCTTGGAGTAGAGGGATGATCATCAGTGGAGTAGAGAACAATATCACATAACATAGATCACAGAACAATATAAATCACTTCAATATTTTTTATATTCACACCATGAAAGTGTGACTTTTCTTTTCCAAATAACTTCTAGATTTCAAGTATAGTTTTATAAATATATTTTCATATAGTTAGCTGGTTTCAAGTTAAATCATCCTAATCATTTCGCATATTAACCAAACTATAATTCATTCTGTTTATTTATTATAGTTTGGGCTATTTTTATAATAGCAACCTTTAAGTTAAACATATCTATTTCTTGCAAGTACTATAAATAGAGTCTTAATTGAACTCTCTATGATAAAGTTCATAATCAAATGTGCTAAAAACTCTTTAGGATCCACATCCCTTAGATTTTTCCAAGTCTGCAACCAATTTCCGAATTTTGCCTCTGAAAAGCTACGTGGTTAAGAGCATGGCATTGAATCCCACAGCCTCAGATTCTCCATCTTTAAAATGGACTTGATTATACTTTATTTCTTTTGAGATGAGGTTTTACATATGTGGAAGTGTTTCATAAGCACTAAGATCTAACAATAAGCAGCTCCCTTTACTCCTTTGGGGGATTTTTGCTCTTTTTTCTTTCGTGGTTATCTTTTGAGTTTTTGTTCCCAATAAATAAACACCCTTTCCTAACATTTTTTAAAAATAGTATTTATAGTAGGAATTCACTTTAGAGCTCACAAATTAAATTCAAACATTCTAGACATTTCTTGATTCTATAACATGATCATTCTGACTTGATTGACTTTTTTTTCTTGTGAGTTAATCATATAATTACAAACTAGTAGATTATTTTATGCAAGAAGATTGTTTCGCAAATCAGGTCACTGTCATTTATCATTACCATTTCTTATCAAAACATATCAAATCTTACAATCTGTTAACACCCGTGTCAGTATATATCATTTTATTTCACTCAGATGAACGTTATGAATAATTATCAAGATCTAATCAGGAAAAAAATTAAAAATTCATTGTAAAGCCCAACCATGACTATCTGCAATAATCAAGGCCCATATAGCAACAACACACAAAAAGGTAAATTTTTAGAGCTCCTAGAGAAGAGGCGGGTAGGATTGTCTGGGGGCATGTCTCTTTAACAAGCTGCAACTTGATGTTATCTTTCCTTGCCATTGTTTCATCTCTGTTGTGATCTTATCTTCATACTGGAATGAGGAAATAAACTGTGTGATAAGGGATTATTTCTTACATAGTCCTATGTACTCTGGTCCCTCTCCTTTTCAACTCATAAATAGAGGTGACTGAAGGAATAGAAGTCTGACAATCATTAAAGATAAATGCCAAATACAGCAAAAAATATAAGACCAAAAGTATGGATACATTTAAGTTTTAGGAATCTTGCCCAGGTCCTCCTCCACCCAATACAAGCTCATACTGTAATTATAGATGAGGACCAATTGGTACTTTTGTAATTACTAGGCTCTAATCATGCCAGACTAAATCCCTTCCCAAACAGAATCTCTCTCAAAGCCATCAGAAGGCATATAAGGACAGAACTATTACAGCAGAGAATGCTGCACAAAGCCTGGGTGAACTCACATGATGCACTCACAAAGCAAGTTACACTTGGTGTTTCTGCAATGATTAACTTTTTATTGTGCTGGAGCTCAAATGGGATCCTGGGACTATCCTTCCCAACACTCTCATTTTGCAGAGAAGAAAACGCAAGTACAATGACTTTTCTGGATCAAACATCAATAAATACCGGAGACTATACATAAGCTTTTGGTTCTTGTTACCATTTTCCCTGCTCTCTATACCACACTGATTCTTTATATCAATGCTGGATCAGTTGTTATTTCCCAGTTTCTCTGAATGTCACTTAATCATGTACATGATTTTTATGGTACCCAAAATTAAGGGTTTGAATAATAAAAACAGAAAATGTCAGTAAGAATCAATAGTATCTATCTCCTTTTATAAGCATGAGTTACATAAAATGGAGATTTAATTCTTGCTCTGAATTCCTGTTTTTGGCTTGGGAGGGAAAGAGATAAATGGGTTAAAATTTACAAAAGTGTCCATCACATTGATGTGGTGACTCGAAAAAAGGTCGAACACATTTCTTTCCTACTAATTTAAGGGGTGCACTGGACCTGGGAGGGCATATTATATATATAATCAGGGTATAGTAATGAGGTGACAAAGAAAATGGAACATTTCACCAGAAAAAAAAAATTCAGGAAAATATACACATTAAAGAAAACACGTTGCATCAAAATAATTATTTTAAAATCATTGAGAGGATAAATAAATTTGTAGGGTTACAGTAAATTAATTATGAAAAAATCGACATTAATAAAAGTAAAACAAGAGATGAATTCCTTGATATTAGTTAATAAATATATGTACAGTAGATACAAAAATACAGATAAGCAGTTTGGTACAAAAAATACTGATTTCAACCGTTTGGGTTTTTATTTAAAGTCCCCCAAATCAAAACTGTTTGATTATGCAAAATACTTCATTTCTCTAATTTCAGATCATAATGAAAATAAAACGTATGAAGCTTGCTGGTGATGCCCTAGATTGTATAATCCTACAAAAGACATTAACAGAAGCTCTAAAAATCTAATTAAATTTTAGAGTGCTAGTAATGTCGCCATAAGGCCCATGTAAGCTATTATCTACATTAATAAAAATTAAATTCAGACTATATCCATATCTGGATAATAATATACCTGGTCAAGGTCATTCTTATTTCCTTACTTAAGGATATTTCTTCTCTATTATCATAAATAAAATTGATTAATCATGAAAGGGAAGAGGAAATACCTCCTCATATCTCCACATTCTTCTTTTAGGTCATAGAAAAAGGAGTTGGGTGCTTTCTTTGTTTTTCTCCTATGTCCTACTATATAACACAGTCTGGTTTTACAAGAGGACATTTATCTCAGATCTTAGCTCCCATTTTTTCTGCATCTTCCCAAGCAGTTTTCCAAAATGGCTATACCAATTTACACTCCTACCAACAATGCACAAAGGTTCCCTTTGCTCCACCTCCTCACCAACACATGTATTTGTCTTTCTGATAATAGCCATCCTAACAGTTGTGGGGTGATACCTTACTTGGTTTTGATTTGACTAACTGATTTCTGGGCTTGTTGCTCTGCCTTATTACTGCAGGCTCATTCTCTGCTCATTCCTCTCCATAGGTTCATCTTCCTATTCTTTTTTTTAAAAAATAACAGCTTTATGGAAGTACAATTTATACACAAAACACTGTGCACTTTTAATGTATGCAATTTAATGAGTTTAGACATATGCTACATATGTTAGACTATCACCACATTCAAGGTAATAGACATGTCTATCACCTCCAAAAGTTTTCTGTGCCTCTTTGAGTTTTTTGTTTTGTTTTGTTTTGCAAGCCCACTTAACATAAGTTTTACCCGCTTAACAAAATTTTAAGTGCACAATGCAGTATTATTAACTACGGGCATTATGTTGTACAGTAGATCTCTAAAACTTTTTCATCTTGCATGACTGAAACTCCTCACCTATTGAATAAATGTCAATTGTTCAATTTCCCCCTCTCCCAGCCCTTGGCAACTGTCATTCCCTTCTCTGCTTCTATGAGTTTGACTATTTTAGAAGCTTCATATAAGTGGAATCATGCAGCATTCGTCCTTCTATGTCTAGCTTATTTCACTTAGCATAACGTCTTCCAGGTTCATCCACGTTGTCACAAATGGCAGGATTTCATTCTTTTGTAAGGCTGAAAATATTCTATTGCATGAATATTCTATAAAATTAAAAAAAGAACTAGCATATGATCCAGCAATACCACTTCTGGATATGTGTCCAAAAGAATTGAAATCAGGATCTCGAAGAACTCTCTGTACCCCTATATTGATTGCAGCATTATTCACAATAGCCAAGATATGAAAACAACCCACATGTCTATTGATAGACAATTTGCATATTCTTGGTTAATGAAACTATCGTTCAAATAATGATCTTGAAAATGACAAAGTTTTCCTCTATTATTTTCCCCTCTTTTAAAGCCTGACATGCTCTAAATACCACCCTAGTTTGGAAAAATGTATAAAGGTTCTAAGTTTTTCTTATCTCCTAGCATCATCTTTTGATTAGGCAATTATATAGGCAATATGCACTCTCTCAAAACTGTGAACTTCTGTTTGGAAGTGAAAATTAAAGTGATCATCAAAAATAAAAAGGGAGTTACATGGGCTTGGTTGAAAAACTTAAAGTGAAAGCATCTGGAGATAGAAAGGCAGCCTTGGATGGCTCAGTATTGATGATAAAATAGCACCTCATATTTATAGAGTACTTCATCATTCACATAGTACTTTCCTGTACATTCTCACTGAAACTGCACACCAAACACAAATTAGACTTGATCACTCTCAGTTAACAGATGAGGACATCTGGGCTGTTGAACAACCAGAGCAGACTTAACAGAGGAAGTAATATATTCTCTACGTTGTCATAGTTGGTACTCAGTGATATTTGTTAAATGGATAATTGTGATACAGCTGCCACAACTATGGTAAATAGAGAATTGTGTGCGTTATTAGTCCAATATAAAATGTAATATAAAATGATTTTATATATATATATATATATAACATATATCAATCTCTTGAAATAGTACCTGTTACATTTTAAGCATTTTAAGCATTCAGAGAACCATCTCTCCCAGCTCTATGGAATCTGGGAGAGGAAGGGCTGTTAATAAAGAAGCCGTGGCATAGGACCTAAAGTAGTCAGTACTTCGTGCTCTGGTCAAACCTTCAGAGAATCTTTCTAGTGTTTAATTTAGATCCTGGGGAGAAAGAAGGGAACTCACAAGTTCACATGTGTAGGGTTTTTATCACTCACAATTGAGAAGCCCTATCAGGACACATAGCCACTTATCTCTCCAACAGTAGAGAATGGTATCACAAAGGACCTGGTACATCTTCCCCTCCAACTGTGTACACATTTGTTTTCCCCTTCCTGAGAGATGAATTTACTCACTTTAACTTACCATGCTGGCTCCTTGTTCTCTAGTTAGCCAGATTCTGATTCGTAATGTTTCCAACTGACTACTACACTATCTGCCCAGCCTTGTGACCTAGTCCTCATGCATGCCCAAGAGCTTCTCTCTCAGCACCAGCGTTCACTGCCTGCTCTGAGCTTGGCTGTGCTCACCTTATCCTAGGGGACTACGACAGCATTTGATGGTCTTATCCTGTTAGTGCCTGTGACCCCACCAGGCATAATTATTGCTACATTTCCATGCAAAATTTCCTTTCAGTTAATTATTATGGCAGAAGTATATCACAGCAGCTATGGGCATTTGCTTTTGTGTCAGACAGACCTGGATCTAAGTCTTGATTCCACCTTTTATGAGCTGAATATCCTTTAACAAGCCACTTACCTATGCCAAGTCTATTTCCTTATCCTTAAAATTAGGGAAATAATAGCATCTACAATTAACTGGGATCTTGAGGGATTTAAAGGGATAATGCATTTGAAGTACTTCTGACGGAACCCAACACATAAATATGCAATAAATTCATTCAAAACTAAATCTTGAGTATAGATATAAATAGAAAATTCATACTAAATGTATGAATATGTAGAGTATATACATTTTAATATATTCATTCAAAAATATGTATATATATCTCTGTACTCAATACATATTTTTGAATAAATTTATTGAATATATATATATAAATAGTGAGAGTAGCTCTCCTATATTCTTTTAGGTCTTGTACAGAGAAACAAAACAAAGTATTTGCTCTTGTGGACATTATAATAGTGAAGACAGATGATAAATAAGCACAAAAAAGAATATATAATATAATATATAGATACAATATATTTAAATATTAGAAGTTAATCATAAACACGGATGTTTCAGGCTATTTGAAGAGTTACAATTCCCGCTACACTGATATGGACTTAATGATTGATAGAAAAATAATTATTATATTTTTATTACAACACTAACTCTTAAAGACACTAGATAATTAGAATGTGCCAAAATTTATGATTGATGAGCAACATTTCAACACTACAGGCATGCACTTAGAATCTATTATACTGAGGGCACTATGCTTAGGTGGAAGTATTGTGCAAGATAGATACACTCATGAACAACTAATGAAGAAATAAATGTTAAATAGAGATGCATGCAATATGTTGACTGGGGAAAAAAAAAGAGTCATTATTACAGATGACAATTAATGGAGGAAAGATGATAACATCAAGTATATGAAACTTCAATTTTTTCTTGAACCGAAAGATAAATTATGACACGTCTAAGCAAAAGTAAAAAAAATTTGGTTTTCCTTCTGTACCCAATGATGAACCATTGAAAAATTCAGCCTGTGTTACTGAGAGGCCTTCATATGGGAAATGAACATTAGGAGCAAGAGATTTAAGTCAGAGAGAACAATTAAGAGGTGATTGTAATAGTCCAGGAGATAAATTATGGAGTCTAAAACTCAGACAGTGACAGTATTTGTGCAGAAAAACAGACTGAAGAGAGAGCATTTTTGCAAACTTTTTTGTAGAGCTTAAAGGGTTTTCAAGTTGTTGGTAAGTGACCAACATAAAGTGGTTTTACTTTTCAAAAATTCATCATTGCTGTAATAATTTGAAATATAAAACACCATTCAGCAATTATTTGGAGAGACATAGTACATAACTTCCTTACATATATGTGGATATATAATTGCATGCATGTATTTAAGCATATACAGACAAAATACACTATAATACACACACATAAATATGCATACACACAGAACAAATAGAAAGGTCATGATCACCTCTGTTTTGTGAGCATTATTGCCCCACCATAAAAAGACATATGGTTTTCACAGTAGTACTTAAATTCTCCTGTTTATTGACTGGTGTTTATACACAGAGAGACAGCAGTATTCTTTCGGTGGCTTGATGTTCCACGCGGTGTCAGATTCTCGTGTGTTGTTCAATAAAGCTGCACAGTGTTTTTAAATGTTACTGGCCTTTCCAAGTAAAATAACATTTCTGATATAGTAGAATCTGGCCGTGGCTCTGCTCAAGATAAAAATATTAACACATGCCATCATTTAATTGCACCTGCCGTTATTTTTAGTGTCTTCTGTATCCTCTTATAAATGAAACAGCAGCAGTGACTTGCTCATATTGTAATTATGTGTAAGTGCCCATGCACTGGAAAAGGCACTTCTTTTCTCATTAGTATGGTGGTTAAAAGAAGCCTCTAAAGCCAGATCACCTGAATATGAATTCTGGTTCCATCTCTTACATAGCTAGGTAATCTTGGGAAAGTTACTTAAATTTTTATCTATTTTTTTCTTTTTTCAAAGGAAAAAACAAGTATATATAATGTATATATACTTATATATACATAAGACATGTATATATAAGTACATATGATAGATATATGTAATATAAAATAATGGTATATATATATATATATATAACATATATCAATCTCTTGAAATAGTACCTGTTACATTTTAAGCATTAAATAATTATTTGTTACTATTTTTTGTTATGATTGTGCTTATTATTATTAGAGTTTTGCTGTGTGATCTTGGGCACGTCAAAGATAATATGACAACCAGTTATTTTCAATGAGAAAGAAACATCAAGATTCTAGGTTTGATGGTCTCTTGTACTGAAGATAATTTTCTTTAGGTTAATTGACAAAGACTGAATAACGTAACACTGACAATAATCGGAGAAGGACTAAAAACCTAATTTTGGAAAAGACAAAGTCCCTGATTTCCAGGGACATACAATTTAGAAGGGAAAAGACCTGAGGGCAAATACCACCAATAAAGAACAATTTAGTAATAAACAGTGACATGAGACTGGGGAAGGGGGCTATTCAGCCTCATGTATTTGGTGGTGGTAAAGAGAACGGGTTCAGGAAATCAGTGGAACTGTTCTTAATCTCAGGTCTACCTCTTACCAGACATATGGCCTGAGGCTAGCGACTACTTGACTCCTTTGAATCTCAGAAGCCTTGCAGGCTGGAGCTTGAGGGCAGAGGCGGGCAGAGGCTCTGGAGTCAGAGGACTAGTGCATTCTTTACTCACTGGCTGTGTGACCTTGGACAAGTTCCTTATTCTCTCAATAATTCCTCATTCATAAGATGACACTAATATTAGCTATATCATATGGATTGTGATGATGATTGAATGAATTAGTAGAGATAAACACACTTAAAACTGTAATCAGCACAGAGTAAGTACTCAACTACGTGTTGGTGTCAGTGACATTAAAACGGGACTCTTTCTGACCTGGAGTTTTGACAGCAGCCCCCCTCCCCCCCCCCCACCACCACCAAATAAAAACAACAGAAAGAAATGCCTGCATTCTAAATCCTGGTGCTATGTCTCCTTAAAGGGCTTGCAAATGGGGAAACCCCAAGCAGCTTCTACCACGCTTAGTAAAGTTGCTGAGAATGGCTTTTCTGGGAATTTCCTCATGGAGAGCTGTCAGTGCACTGCGCATTCATAGTTCCACCCATTCCTGACCCATAGTTGGAGAGGGAGCTTATCCCACCTTAAGTCAAGTGATAGAGACTCCCAGAAGTTTTAAGCCCCAACTCAGAGCTCGAAAGCCTGAATTCAAATCCCAACCTTATCACTTGTTTGCCTTGTGACTAGGGATAAGTCATTCACTTCT
Organism: Eulemur rufifrons; assembly: GCF_041146395.1. Classification (NCBI taxonomy): domain Eukaryota; kingdom Metazoa; phylum Chordata; class Mammalia; order Primates; family Lemuridae; genus Eulemur; species Eulemur rufifrons. The sequence goes on along the minus strand of NC_090989.1, from coordinate 181,451,635 downwards.
CTGAGCCTCAGGCATTCATCTGTAAAATGGGATGGGACTACTTTGCTGGTAGCACTGTTCTTCCCCTAGCTATTCCTTGCTTGTCTGCTATCCCCCGGTTTGCTAATCCATGATCCTCACAAATAAACGGAGTAAGAAGAAAAGGAAAGAGGGATTACACTCTTTTTATTAGGCTAGCAGGCCAGATTTAACTCGGCTCTCTCCAACAGTTGCAGAGACATTTCCTCAGCCTGCCTTAGTCCCTCCAGACATATTTAGCACTGTCATCGTCGGGGCAAAAAATGATGAGAATTCAACCCACAAGATGCTGATAGCATGAAGCAAAACATATGCTGGTTTGACTCATCGAAGTATCCAACCTAAGTACACTCAGTGTGTTTATTTATAGCAGAAGGTGTTTTACACTTAGAGAGACAAGCTCCAAATCAGATTCTGAATTGAATTCAAGGAGCGAGGGTAAAGGTATAAATGAGCTGCAGGATAATGTACTGGAAGATGAAAGTTTACTGAATTTGAGTGAAAGGAATCAGGGAGAGAATGAGAAAATAATTGGCATGAATAAATCCAGCCCTTTAAGAAAGATGCCAGTTAAATGGGACAGTGACAAAATTCTCTAAAACTCTGGAGGCTACGGAACAGAAAAACAGATTCTGCATTCAAGTCACATTAACATCACATTCGTTTATCTTTGCACCAGTGTGGCATGGCTCATTGTAACATATGTACTGCAGTCTAGTTGCGTGCAGTAATAAAAACACGACTATGCCACAGTAGGAAAAAAGGGCCCACTCTCTAAAAGGTGAAAATGTGCAGGAAAAAAAAAAAAATCTTCTACTAAGAAAAAAATCTCCCTCTGCTTGGGCTAATGCTGCCCTTTCCAATGGTCTCTGCAAGGTCACAAGGCATTTTGAAATTGGTGTCTCCTAGCAGAGCTGGCAGATTAGGGAATTATGGATTTAAGAACCCAACCAAAATCAGAACAGGAAATAAAATTTTCATTCATGCATCTGTCCATCTATCTAGTCATTGAACAGCTAGCTGAGTATCTCCTATAAAGTACAGTTTCTGCTGTGTGTTCCAGGAGATAGAAAAAGAGCAGGGTTATAGTCACTGCCCCCAAGGATCACACAGCCCAGACAAGGGGGAAACATGCAAACCTGATGTGGGCTATCGCTATCTCTGTGCGAAGCCTTAAATTGATCTTAGGGGCATCCCTGAGTGTCAGTAGAGGAGGAAGTGGTACAGCCGGATGGGTTTTGGAAGCTCCAACCAAATATACTGCTTGGTAAATATACAGCAAAAAAAGGTGCTAACATTAGGACAAACAGGATCATGAAAAATAAGTTAAATATTAAAGACATGAAGAAATGCAAAGGAGAATTAGTCAGTTATTACTCTTATATTATTACATAATAATACCACTTATTTGTATTTCATGGAGATTCTAGCAATAAAGTCCAAGTGTTCTTTGAGCTTATATTTGAAAATCTATGTTTAATTTTTAGAGATAATTCAAGCAAAGTAAAAAGAATTACGAAATCACAAGAAAAACACCTCCTACCTTTAGCAATAAAAAAGAAAAATTTTCAGGAAGCAAACATGAATTTCTTCTGAGAAAAACTGTCTATAAATTTAAATATTATTGTCATTCTTTCCTTTTTTTAAATTTTTTTAGAGACAAGGTCTTGCTCTGTAGCCCAGGCAGGCACAATCATATAATAGCTCATTGTAGACTTAAACTTCTGGGCTCAAGCGATCCTCCTGCCTTAGCTTCCTGAGTGGCTGAGACTACAGGCACTTGCCACCACACCTGGCTAATTGTTTTCTTTTTCTTTTCTTTTTTTTTAGGGATGAGGTCTTGCTGTGTTGCCCAGGCTGGTCTTGAACTTGTGGTTTCAAGCAATCCTCCAGCCTCAGCTTCCCAAAATGCTGGGGTAATAGGTGTGAGCCACTAGGCCCAACCTAAATATTATTTTCAAAAGAAGGTTATCTAGTTAACATTTGTGTTATCTTCCACAATATCCTTGGTTTTACCTCTATTTTCTAGATTTATGAAGAATTGCAAATAGCTGTCATCTTTCTACTCCCAGGTGTTAGTACCTTGATGTGCTGTGACCCTTGTTAGAGAGGAATCCCGGACCAGCAGGGAGGCTGTTCCCAAGGCCGCAAACACATCTCTTGACTCCAGGCTCCTCCTGAAGGGAGATTAACCGGTTTATAATCATTCTATCTATCCCATCTCATCATTTCAGGAGAGTTGATGTCTGATCCTCTGACCTCTGTGCTACAGAATCTGGCTTAACATTATCCTTTAGGATTAGTAATCAGATGGAAACACAAGTAAGCTTAAATGGACCCTCAATCATGTTCAAGCTGTCAAGCCAATCATCTTTTTTTTTTTTTTTACATACAAGATGAGAGAAAAGGCTATGGCATTCAAGGTATGGGATGTAGGAAATTCTAATTATTTAGATAAAGTAAATTGTAAACTTACTTTGTCAAGGGATACAAACAATCCCAAACAGCAATACAAGGGCTGTCCAGAAAGTATCCAGCCATTGTTAACATCACAAGAACGGTTACATGGCTGGGTACTTTCTGGACAGCCCTCATGTATGTGATTGTGATATTTAAAAAAGTCAAGCAAATAAAAAGCTTTTGAATAGAATCACTTAAGTAAAAGAACAACAGGGGTTGAGGGACATGGGTTCATTTGTCTGACCATCCATTCCCCCACCCAGTATTTATTAAGTGCTGGGCTGCAATGGTAACCACAGACTCTGTCCTCATATGGCAGGAATGTTCTAAACAAGTGAGATACAAATTAAAAGCCTACTTTGATTTCCCACTGAATTTAGAAAAAAAAAAAAAAAACCTGAACTTCTTATGCCAGCCAATAGGGCTCTGTGTTCTCTCTCCACGTGACATTTCTACCACCTTCCCTCAGTCACCACCCCAGCTTCACTGGCCGCCTTTCTCTGTCTCCAATTCAGTAACAGAGTTTCCCTCAAGGCTGCCCCTTCTGCCTGAAGGGTTCTTCCCACTGGTCTTCCCAGGATGGATCGCTCCTTGTCATCCAGTTCTTGACTCTACACTCCCTCGTCTGAGAAGATTTTCCTAACCGGCATAGGTACTGTCGCCACTGCCTCTCCTCCTTGGTCGTTCTCTATGTTTACTCTGCTTCATTTTATCTTCATAGCACTTTTCATTACTTGACACTAAAATACACGTTGTTAAATTGCCTCTCTTTACTACAATATAAACTTCACAAGGCAGGGGTTTTTATCCATTTATATTCACTGAAGTAACTGAGCCTGATGTAAAGTCGTTGCTTGGCTGGGCACAGTGGCTTATATCTGTAACCCTAGTAACTTAGGAGGCTGAAGCAGGAGGGTGGCTTGAATTCAGGAGTTCAAGATCAGCCTGGGCAACACAGTAAGACCCGAGGTGGGAGGATCACTTGAGCCCAAGAGTTCAAGGCTGTAGTGAGCTGTGATCATGCCACTGCACTCCAGCTTGGGCAACAGAGTGAGAGCCTGACTCTTAAAAAAAAGTATTTGAAAAAACTGGGTGAAAAAATTTAAAATGAGCATGCAAATATATATATGTACACACACATGTAAAATAATAATAATATTGCCATGAAGGAAAAATAAATAGTCCTATAAGAGTATACAAATAAGGTGGTGGTTGCTATCCTTGAAGAGGCTAAAATGATTTCCTGATGAATTAATATTAAAACTTAATCACATGTATTAGTTTATCAGATAAACTACGCAGAGCCATTTCTTCCTTCCTAGCCTAAAATCTAAAAGGAAACAAGATAAACTACAAATGAATCAACTTACACACAAATTAAGCTGGCTAGTCAAATTAAAACTGACTGCTTAACTATATGAAGAGGAAAGAAAACCAACAGGGAACCACTCCCAGAGGGAGTGGTCACTGCTTTTCTTCCCTTACACACATGAACCGGCTTGTCTGCAAGAAACACAGCCTCAGTGAGTTAGGTAGACACTGAAATACATATTTAAAATTGAGCTCAGTCATGTATGATGGAAATTACTTCGGAATGATCCATATTCTTTCTTATTGCACTACTGTGATTTTTAATGATTTGTATTCTTTGCTATAGAAGCCTAATACGGACTTTAAAACAGGCTGCCAATCTCTTGAGAACTAATGCTGAGATACTACTGAAAGGGCAGTGACAGTCACCCTGCTGGTTACAGAAAGAGAAAAGCACTGAAGAGAAAAGGATGCATGGGTAAGAGTGAGAAAAGAATGGAAGGACATTTAGGTGTCCTGCCAAGAAACTAGTGGCCCTGCCTGACAAATGAGACCACAACATTCATTTCTTGCACCATTTCCTACTCAGTGCTGGATGGGTCACCAGGAACCAGGATGGAACCAACTCATCAATTACACTGAAGGGACACCTTTGTCAAAGGAAACTTTTCTGCAACGACTCCACAGGACTTCCTTCAAAGCCATCCTTCTCTTACAGAATTCTAAGTAAATTATTTTTTTCATAAATAAGCTACTATTTTTATGTAAACTACTTCTCCTAAGTAAGTTACTAAGAAGGAAAGAAAGGCTTTTTACCCCTCTAGGATATATTTCTTCAAAGACAAAGTGCAGATATCCAGTTCAGAATTAAACTTGGAATAAAGAACCAGATGCACTCTCATTAACTCATTCAAAAATGTTTGATAATTTAGGATTCACATCAGTCATGCCTAAAAGTAAGTGCCTGGATCTTACCTATCACAGAAATAGTAGAAGTGGATCTATCACTATTGAGATGTCACTCCTTAAACTACCCAAGTAGTTTATGGTCCACATAATATTAATATAATAAAACTAACCAAGTTGAATATTACAAAAGTCCTAAATTAGACTGTTTCCTTCTGATATAAAACTGTCTATATGGGGAGAAAAATAAATGACAAGATTATGGTAATTCAATATTTAAGAAACATAGGATAAAAGAAATATGAAAGAAAACACACAAAAAAGTCTTGCAATTCTGCTTCTGTTAGAAAAATGTCTTGAAATTCAGTAGGATGCTTTGTAGATAGCAAGGTAATCATAATCCTCAGTATTCACTAAGATCTAGATTTTCTTCATCTCACACTTACTGACAATCCATTTTATTCTTGGGTTATATCTGCTTATATCTTTATGGTTCAGAAAATACTGTGTATTTTTTTTGTTTTTTGGTTATTTTCTTTCAGTTCCTGACAATTGTAAAAAAGCTAATTACTTGATGAATTCCATCCCTGATCCTGAGTTAGATTTAACGAAGGTATAATATGACCAGGAGGCAAAAAGTAAAGAAAGAAATGAAGTGATCAAAATGACACAGGAACTGTACATTTCCACAAGGTTGCAGAAAGATATGACTTAAGGATATACTAAATTCCTATTTTATAGAGCTTACTTCAACAAGTATTTTCATTATAAATAGATTTTGTTTCATACCTACGTAGATCCCCTGATAGTTCTTTAAACAGCATATTAAAAACTATTAATAATTATAGAATGCTAGTTACCGGAAAGAGGAAAAAAAGCAAAAAAATGAGAAGAACAAAATCTATATTGGTAAGAGCCAGCTTCAAATGAAGGTTAATCAGAAATGAAAATAAAGCATTTTTTAAAAGATCACATTTTCACAGAGTTTTCTATTTATAAAAAAATTCACTTGACACAGGATTTTCTTTAAACTTAGATCCACCTGCTTTGGATATTGTCCACTTGCTGACAATTTCTCAATGCCTATTCTGCTCCCAAGGACCCTCAATAAAATACAATGAAGATTTGGAGGCAGGTTTTCCCACCCCCCCTTCCTATAGACGATTCTGAGCAATTAGTCACACTGCAGGGCTGAATGACACTCTCTCTCTCTCTCTCTCTCTCTCTCTGCACCTGCAAAAACTATGTTTGAATGCCACAGCCAAATCCACTGCAGGAATCAAAATTAAATTTGAACTGAAGATCTAGCCTAATACTTTATTTATTACCTTCTATTCTCCAGAATAGAATATGTTGAAGAAGAGGCCCCCAAAGGTTATACTTTATCTTCAGTTTGTTAGAATATTTCCCCATGAAGAAGAGTCTCTTTTGGGGACAGATAATATTGGAAAATACAGTTTTATTTCTCTTGGGCCCTATGGTAAGCTATACTGATTCAATCACAGCACACAGACTTGGGAGGCTTAAATAAGATACCTTTCCTTCCTTGAAAATGTTGCTTTTGAATCACATATTAATACACGTGCTTATTGATGGATATTGTTTTCCACTTATCTCAATAATGGGTTATTGGAGGTTCCCTTGGACTTATCCAAATGTTCTCACTTTTAATTAGTAATTATTGGATGTAAAATATAGAAACTACCTTTGTCTTCAAGTGCAATATTTTATAAATGAGTTGAAGACTCAGGTGAATGGTGTTTGAAATATATGCCGCATTCTAAGGCACCAGGTCCAATCTTGAATTGACTGTTAATTCAGCACATGGCCATGGACTAGTCACTTAACCTTGTTTTATATGTGTTGAATGGATGGGTGAATAAAAAAAAAATTCAGAATGTTTGGCTTTGTAATACATAGACATCAAATCATTCAAGGACAAACACATACCTTTAAATATACTTAGGCACATACATTAATTGGGACCTTTAGCTAAACCTTCTCTGACTTCCTTGGACACAATAAAAGTAAACCAAGGATGCCAGGTACAGTGGCCTGTAATCCCAGTACTTTGGGAGGCCAAGGCAGGAAGATCACTTGAGGCCAGGAATTCGAGACCAGCCTGGGCAACATGACAAGACGCCATCTCTACAAAAAATAATTAAATAAAAAATCAGCCAGACATGGTGGTGTGTGCCTGTAGTCTGAGCTACTCAGGAGGCTGAGCCAGGAGGATCGCCTGATTCCAGGATTTGGAGGTTGTAGTGAGCTATAATTGCACCACTGCACTGCACTCCAGACTGGGTGACAAAGCAAGACCCCTGTCTCCAAAAATGAAATATATATATATATATATATATGTAAACTGAAGACATGGAGCTGTTGAGAATTATGAATAATTCGCAAATTTGGCTGCTTACAGTATTTATTAAGGTAGTATCTTATTAAGCAAAGACACACAATAATACATAATGACACAAAATCTTATACATTGGACTTTAAAGATCTGTGAGTGATTTTTGAGTACCGTCAGTTGATGGATCTGAGGTCTACGTGACTCAGTTTTCAGTTAGTACCTTTGCCATCAGGAAACCAAAGCATGATATGGACGCTTTGGATAAATGTGACTGAATGCCAAGTATATCTCTGTAAATATAATATTTATGGAAAGAAAAGAAAACTGCATTTTAGGTCGGTAAAACTTCTGTGCATTTCTCTTGGCTTTGTTAATCTCATTTACTTATTGCCAGAGGCTTATACAAACACTAGTTCTGACAATCCTAAGGCTAAAACTAAAAAATTTACTTCCAAATATTGTTTTCAAAAGGCGCTGGTTTTAAAATAGTCCGCGTGTTGAGCTAAAGAGCAGATGAACTTGACCATGTTGGTGCTCACTGTAGAGCCGAATGCCTCAGGCATCAGAAATGAAGGATCATAACCAGGCTCTCTAAGAGAATATCTGTCCTGTTTTGTTGTTCTTCCCCTGCCCCAAATCCCATCCACTCCTTTTCATTAGCCATCCCAGCCACAAGACTTGTCCTCTTCCTCCATTTTAGCATCTCTTTCTCTCTCTCTCTCTCTCTCTCTCACACACATACAGAAATACTCCAGATGACTATGGTTCAAGCTGAGGCAGAACATTCAAATCTCCCTATAGTTATCTCCTTATAATTCTTTCAATGATGGCTAAAATTTTACCATCACTGACATGAGAAAATGCAAGTTGAAAGAGCAACCAAATTTTTAAAAATCACATTATGATACTAAATATTAATAATAAAAACAATAAATCAAAGAGGCACTGGCTTGTCAGATCCAATTGAACAATGGTTCTCCGACTTTAGTATGCATCAGAATAAGCTAAGCCTCTGTTAAAACATATTTTCTGGCCCCAGCCGCAGCTTCTGATTCAGTAGGCCTAGGGTTTGGCCTGAGGATCTGCATTTCTAACAACTTAACAGATGATGTGGATATTGCTGGTCTGGAGCCCACACTGAGGACTCCACTGTCCTAATGCTCTAAAGCAGGAGTTCTCTTGCTTGGTTTTAATCTCCCAGGAACAAAATGCACAGTAGATTCCCATCCTACTTCTGGAAATTTTAAAATAATCCTTAAGGATCTGCAATTTTAACCAACCTCTCCCATAATTCTAGGGATGATAGTTGAGGAATAGGGTGATCATGGCCACAGTGTAGCCTGGAATGTCCTGGTTTACACCTGCTGTCTCAGTATCCCATGTGGTTAGTAGTCCCTTTCTCTCTAAAAAGTAGAGTTGAAGATATAGCATGTTTATCCTCTCTGTGAACCATACCTTGAGAAACTCTGCTGCAGAGGTTTATCAAATTAGTAAATCACAAATGTTTTCATATCCCATTTCAAACACCCTGCCCACCTGAGAACCAGGCTCAGACTGTGGATACACTCCTTAGCCTACCCTGCCTGTACCTGCTAAACCAGCCTGTGATCTACCCCCGTACCTGAGCTGAGCGTCTCCTGAAATGTATGTTACCTACTGTACTGAGACCTCACTTTCTGCCTTTCATTTCTTATTTTGGCAAATAATTTTGAACAGGAAGGTTGAATGAAAGACATTGTTGTAAACAAACAGTGCCACAAAGTAAACAAACAAATAAATGAATAAATAAGTACAGTTTTAAAGTAAAGGGCTACCTTAACATTTTTACAGCTAGAACTAGTGAAAGAAATACAAGGTAAAGGGGTGCAAGCTGTTAACCAAGAGTGAACATTCTACAACCTCATGAAGGTCAAAATAAACATAAGAAGGAGAATTAATAAAGAGAAAGTAAAGGAGGCAAAACAATTCTGGCGGGAGGCACGTCATCACTTCATAGGCTTAAAATACAACGCAAGTGCCAGTTCTGATGCTGGGAACAGATCCATTAATACTTGCAGACTAAAGACTGCAACGACCCCACTGAATGTTGATTTGTTTCCAAGATGTATGGCTCCACTGATAAATTAAACATGCCATTACCTCCAGACAGCTACACGAACTCTACCCTAGCTCACCATGGTCCCTTCTCCCTTGCCAAAATAAATAGCACGAATCTTCTAAGATACAGGTAATAAAGCTTCATGATTCAAAGTTTCTCAGAGTGTATACTAGAAGCCACTTGAATCATAATCATTCATGATTTCCATTTTAAAAAAGGTTTCAGACCCTAGGCCAGGAGGTTTTCAATCAGAATGGTTAGAAGTAGGCCTGGATATCTATATTTTAATCAATATAAAGATGATATTATGCATATTAAATTTTTTAGAACTTCTGTTAGAGTTCTGCATTTTCTTTTTTTCCATTGCTTTTAAGTGGCAAGCTCTCTGAAATAAAATATGCAGATTTAAAAATATGGAGTTTGATTGTTTGAAATGATATGTTTTAAGTTTCACAATATAAAGGGCTTTATATAGAATGCACACTTATGGCAATGAAAAGGTGTTATTCATCATATTGCAAAAATAATATTAAAATAACTGGGTCTTTTAACATACATTATATTATTATACAGTATTTTATTTTAAGGAACATTAATGGAGTAGATTTCTTTATGGAAAATTTTCTCCTAAGGCTTAGAGCAGTTATTGATATGTATCTCATTTTTCTTATGCTCAAGTGATTTCCAAAGGGGGAAAATCTATGATACTGTCAATTAAACAGATTTAATTATTAGTGTCTCCCTTTTCCTTACTAGAATTGAGATTGCGGCATACATAATTCTTAAATGTATCTGAGCACTTTGGCAATAAACAGGTTCCGTTGGTATGAAAACAGGAAGAAAGCAGAAAAAAAGTTGAAGATGACAAAACATTTACCACAATCTGTCTCAAGAAATCCATACATGAAGTAAACATTTTATGTAACTGAATTTAAAGATCCACATAGATCCCTTTCCTCCATTATAGGTAAAAATTCACATGGGCAACATTTTGTTCTACTACCCGATGAAAACAGAATTTAATATTAGGACCTGTAATCTCCAAATCCACCATTCTATACTTTAAAAAGATTGTTCTGAAAAATCATCTAGCCAATTCCTGGAGGACAGAAAGCATATTGCTAAGGAATATTCTCAGCTTAACACACATATTTTATTTATAATCTACCAATTTATATCCATATCTATTTACAAAATAGGAAAAATATATATAGATGCTTAAAATAAAAGATAGATGAGACATTAAACTTTGCAGTTAATATCTCACCAAACACTGAGATCACAAAGGGTTCCTTTCCAACAAATACCCCATGTCCAAATCTACAACACCAGAGGCCAATAGAAAGTGATTCTAGAAAGAGTCAATTAGATAATAAAAAGCTTAGAAAACACCTGAAAGAAAATACTGCACTATACATTTTCACTCCTAAATGGAAATTATAGTCCCTTCCTCATCTGACTAGGAAGGTCATACCTTAGGACTGTAATCAGGTGCCACCCCCTCCAGGATGCCTTCTCGTGCCCCACCCACCACTTTTCCCATCTCATTTACTTATCCTGTGAGAGATCCCTATAACCCTACTTACACCCATGGGTCACACTTTTATACCTTGTCTTCCTCTGTAGATTGTTAGCAATAATGGACTAGCGACCAAGTTTATTTCATCTTTGACTCTACAACCCTACACCAAGTTTTTGCCTGGCTCATAATAGGTATGCATTCAATAAAATGTTGGTTGAATGAATAATTGTTGAAATATTCAGCTGAAAATACTGGCCAAAGGATGAAGTAATAATTGGCTCCAGCTCCAGCTCTCTCAAAGCAATTCAATTCAATTCAAACTAATTCAATTCAACTTTACTCAACAGACATTTACTAAGGGTCCAGCCTTTGCCTGTAATAGAGATATAAACAGTGTTTTGACCTGCATTGTCTCCTCAATTGCCTTAACACTTTAATTTGCCAGTAAAGGCACAGTTTAAGTCGACAACTAGAAATTAATTACAAGAGGACAGAAATCATAGTAGAGCTCCAGGTTTTGTGGGAAGAAAATAAGAGCAAATAGATATAAAATTTTTTTTTCTATAGAATTTCATAGAGATTGTAGGTAGGCATTTATTTATGTATAGGTTTTATTTTTAAATAACCTACGAACTTTTCTTAAGTGGGCTTTCTCAAAAGAGGAACATCCCTTGTATGTAATAGATTATATTTTTCTCCTATGCATCTGGAATAGTAACAGAACAGTATTAGTATTCCTTGGGAGAACTGAGAAAATAGTAACTCAAATAATCTCCTGTGTTTTGTGGGTCAAATGAGAAACCCCGGTAGAGATACGCTGCCAGTGTTTCTATTACAGATTATATGTAGCGTATACAGTTGGCTTTTTGTATCGACCCACCACAGATCAAAAATATTTGGAAAAAGGGAGGGTGTGAGAGGGGCAAGGGATGAAAAATTACCTATTGGGGACACCATTTGGATGATGGGTACACTAAAAGCCCAGAGTTTACCACTACACAACATAACTCATTTCTATGCCCTAAACCTATAAAAAAAATTGGGGAAAAAAATGATGGTTTTGTTTGTACTGAACATGTACAGACTTTTTTTCCATGTCATTATTCCCTAAAAATACAGTATAACAACTATATAGCATTACATTGTATTAGGCATTATAAGTAATCCAGAGATGATTACAGGAGGATATTCATAGGTTATTAATATATGCAAATACCATTTTATATAAAAGACTTGAGCATCTGTGGATTTTGGTATCCAAGGGAGGTTCTGGAACCAATTCCCCACGGATATGGAGGGATGACTGTATTTATGTATAAGTTCTTCAGAACTTACCTCATTGAATTGGTAATTAATTGATTGGATTACTGGTGTTTAATAGTACACACAACCATGGGAATCATTCAGGAGATTTGCTTTTGTATGAAGCTCTTTGACTTAAATTATTTATAGAGTTGGCTCAACTCTCCACTTCACAAATTTTGGAAAGATACAGAAACAGATTTCATGGGGAACAATTGGGAAGAAACCTTCCCTGGAGATGGTTTAAGAGAGAGTTATTTTCTCCTGTCTCAGGGTTTAAGAGAGCTCCGCTTAAAATAATGACTGCTTTAAATGTTTCCTATTGCCAAGATTCCTAGGGTGTAAAGAGGGTTTTCATTCAGGACATTGGAGGCATGAATTAAAACCATATGGGAGGAAGCAGGATGGTGCTCTTTACCTATTCAGGATCGATCACCTTTACCGAAGAAAAGGATGGTAGGTCTTTGAATCAACCACAAAACTGGCTTACAGGGCGGGAACTAGTGACTGAGAACTTCAGCTACTCAGATCTTCCCTACAAAATGCATGCAACAGGGGAAATGATTTTATTAGATCACCTTCAGACTCTCTTCCACACCTAAGATTCAATGATTCCAAGATAAAGAATGCCAGCCCTGGACATTATAAAACACTCGGATCTTTCACTGTCTCCATAAGGGCTGTGCCATCAGTATTTCCCCCCAGGTGCTGCACCAACCTGGAGCTAAAATCCTTGTTCAATTGAAACTGTGCTCCTCCTCCATTTGCATTCTCCCTGCTTCAGTCCCTCAATGCTCCAAGTTCTTTCCCAGCTCCAGACTTGGACATGCCCTTCCCTTCACTATTCTCATAGCTGGCTTTTTCTCTTTTTTTAAAGACATATTTCTACATTTTATTCGTTCAATTTTTTTAATTTTCATTTTAATAGATAAATAATATTTATATATATTTATAGGGTACAATGTGGTGTTTTGATATATGTTTACAATGTGGAACGATTAAATCAGGCTAATGAACAAATCTATCACCTCACATATTTACTATTTTTGAAGCAAAAACATTTAAACTCCACTCTTTTAGAAATTATACATACACAGTGGTTTATCATTTATTATACTCACCATTATGTGCAATGGATCACTAAAGCTTGTTTCTCCTCTCTTACTGAAACTTTGTACTCTTTGATCAACCTCTCTTCCTTTCCCTATCCTGTCCCCTCTACCAGCCTCTGGTAACCACCATTCTACTCTCTACTTTGATGAGTCCAACTTTTTTAGATTCCACATATAAGTGAGATCATGCGGTATTTGTCTTTCTGTGCCTAGCTCATTTCACTATCTCAGTGTCCTCCCAGTTTGTCCATGTTGTAGCAAATTACCAGATATCCATGAGCAGAATGAAATTGAACCCTTATCTCACACGATATACATAAATCAACTCAAAATGGATTAAAGACTTGAATATTCAAGACCTAAAACTGTAAAATCACTAGAACAAAACATAGAGGAAATGCTCTACAACATTGGTCTGGGCAAATTTTTCTTGGCTATGACTCCAAAGCACAGGCAACAGAAGCAAAAATAAACAAATGGGATTGTATAAAACTAAAAAGCTTCTGCACAGCAAAGAAAACAATTAACAAAATAAAATGGAAGCTTATGGGTTGGGAAAAAATATTTGTATGTCATACATCTGACAAGAGGCCAATAACCAAAATATATAAGGAACTCAGCTCAATAGCAAGAAAACAAATAACCCAATCAAAAAATGGGCAAGAAACCTAAATAGACATTCTCAAAAGTAGACATACACATGGCCAATAGAGAGATGAAAAAATGTTCATAATCACTGATCATCAGAAAAATGCAAATTAAAATCACAATGAGATATCACTTCACACTTGTCAGAATGGCTATTATCAAAAAGACGAAAGATAACAAGAGTTGCCAAGGGTATGGAGAAAAGGGAATCCTTGTTCACTGTTGGTAGGAATGTAAATTGATACAGCCATTATGGGAAACAGTATGGAGTTTCCTCAGAAAACTAAAAATAGAATTACCATATGATTCCAGTAATCTCAATTCTGGGTATATTTCCAAAGGAATCGAAATTAGTGTGCCCAAGAGACAGCTGCACTAGCATGTTCATTGATGCATTATTCACAATAGGTTAAACATGAAAGCACCATGGTGTCTACCACCAGATAAATGGATAAAGAAAATGTAGCGTGTGTGTGTGTGTGTGTGTGTGTGTGTATATATGCACATATACACACACACATATACATATATATACACATACATATATATACATATACATACACACACACACACACACACTGGAATATTATTCAGCTTTATAAATGTATATGAGGAGGAATCCTGTCATACCTGGCTCTTTCTAGTGCTGAAGCTTCAGCTTAGTGCCACCTCCTGAAAGAGACCATCAGTGAATATACCAACTAAACAAGGCCCCCTCTTTATTTTCTGTCTCAGCACCCCCCAATCATTTCATTTATAATATTAGTCACTATTTGTGATTATTATTAACTTTTGTCTGTTTCTTCCAAAAGAATATGCATTTATAGGGTAAAAACCATGGTTGCTCTCCCTAATTTCTGACATATGCAAAGTGTGTTGTACATGTTTTACTGGATGCATGAATGCCTCAGCACACGGATGGAAGGAGGGAAGGAAAGGGAGAAAGACAGGAGAGGTAGTTTGAACAGGTGATGTTTGGGTATGGCCTGGGCAATGCCAGATGCCCAGTTACTCAAATAATACCAGTAATGGTGAGCTGAAACTCAATTGGGATAGGTCAGCATGAGTGGATCAGAAATGAACAAATAAAGATTTACTGGTTTCAATATTACTTGGCTCATTGCTTGTGCAGTCAGAGTTACAGTGACTGAGTTTTCCGAATGGTTTACCACTTGCAAAGCATTACAGATTAGCTGGAGCCAATAAGATAGGCTACATAATCTGGACTATTTTGTAAGATTTCCACTTGACCTAGGTATACTCTATATTTGTACTCGCCCAACCCCTCTCTTCAGTGTTACTATTGTTTTGACTTTATAAATAGTCTCTTTGCTTAGGTAACCATGACTCAGGCTTCAGATGTTGGTGTAAAAATTCCTTCTTCAGGAAACCTTCACTGATCAGATCATTGTAAACTTTTCTGATTCCCTGTACTTCTCCCACATGATAATAAATTTGTATGCTTATACAATTTCTAATAGTTTCTATATCCCTGAGCTCAGGCCAATGCATTTCTGTGCTCTCCACTGCATTCCCTGTGCCAAACATAGTGACTGACATATAGTATGTATTCAATAAGTACCAGTTGATTGGATTAATTATGTTTCCTATTACCTGCTCCATGGACTTTCTTCTTTATGAAAAGAAGTCAATTACCCACAATTACACGAAATCCAGCTTAATGTATCATTTTTGTAAAATATTGAAAAATGGAGATGTTTGTATCCAAATCCCCTTGTTAATGTTCCACATCTCGTTCTCCTCCACAGAGGAAGACACTTCTGCTTCCAAACTTATTCTTTACATTTACATACATACACAGAAAGATGTGTATATTTTTCATTGATTTTATTAAATAAAAAGCATCACAACATATGGATTGTTCCACATGTTGCTTTTCTCATGGATATGCACATCACTTCGTATCAGAACATATTGGTCTGCCTTATTTTTAATGGGTTTATAATATTCTGCTATAGGTGTGGACCATAACTTTCCGAACCCTTCCCCTGTTGGTAGAATCTTAGATTATTCACAATTTTCTTCTATTTCAGAAAAAGCTGCAATGAATACCTTTGAATATACTTTATTATACACATGTTTATTGTTTTTGAATAATAGAGTCTTAGACTAAAAATAGCTAGGTGAATTTTTTTAAAGGTGTACCCCATTCTGGATGCAATGCTCAATTCATTTCATGAGGTTATCAAGTATAAACATTGGGTATCTGAGACACTTGACATTATCATTCAATTCTAATTTTCATCAGCAACTTATAAAACCCATGAGTTGTTCAGATGAGTCTGTAGTATAATTTGAGCACATCTGTCTTCTTCAGCTATCTTGTGCCCCAGGGTGATTAAATAAAACCTCGATCAAAAGAAATATAAATGCTAAAATAACACATGTAGAATAATACAAATGTACTTAGCTTTTTCCAAAAACTGATTAGGATAATCTCCCAATACAATAGTTATAAGTAAATCCTTGCTAAATATAATGGCCCTCTCGCTGGGGCAAACTAATTGAACAAGTATTTTTTTTTAAATTTGCTCCTGATAATAACTGAGACAGCAAACAAAAAAAATTCATTTCTAAAAAAAATGACATCTTCCAATTACAAGAAGCTAAACTACTCCTTTTATGAGAATTTTGACAGGATGTAAAAATCAAACGGTAAAAAAATAAGAAGTACTATTCTCACTATAATGTAGAACAATAAATCTGGCACCAATTGATCAGTGTACTTGACAGAATTTATGAATGGGAAAATAGTAAGAGGTTTTATAATGGAAAGGATATTTTTAAAAAGTAAAAAATGATTTTTTTGAGCAGACAAAGCTACAAAACTTCAAATATCCATACAGTAATCTAATGATTGTTTAAGTCATTAAAACTTTAACTTAAAGTAGACAAATACTGGATTTATATTAGCAAAACTAGAACAAATTTTTAATTAACGTATTTTCTCTTTTGTAGTGAATTTTAAGGTACGTTTTAGTTATGTTCATTAATTTATTTTTGGCAAAAAAAGGGGGATTCTATAGAGGTACATTTGCAAAAAAAAGGAAGTTTCTACCCTGTCTTTCAGAAACCGCTGACTTCTTGTTTGCGGCATCTAGAAGTGTGTCTGGATGAGCGTGATCAATGTTCATTAAATGCACTAAACTGACAGGTACACAAAATGGCACCACATGTTTGTGCATCTGAGCTTTCTATAATGAATAAATGGAGCGTGTGATCCCAAAGGCAGCTGCACCAGCCATAACTTTGTATTTGACACTTGACTGCTCTTAGGAGTTTGTTTGTCAAAAATTGTCCATTTGGAAAAAGTAAATATAAAAAGGCAAAAACTTGAGAGTCTTTCCAGAGGGCAGTTACACACCAGCTTCTCAGGAACATCACTTCTAGGAGCCAGAGTGTTCTGAGATGAATCAATTATTTATTTTATTGGCTATTAGTTCATTACTGTTGGAGTTCATTCAAAGTTCATTTCACTAAGAACAATGGCATTGCCTTACATGCGAAAACCTAAAGTTGATGTGAGAAAGAGGGCAACTAAAACCAATGCTGCTTTTTCAGTTTGACATGGAAATTCAGATTCGGCACTAGAAATCCTGGACAGGTGGCAAACAGGAATAAAAGGAATTTAGTTCCTGGACAACAGAGCACAAAGTAATTTTCAGGAAATGTTTTATCTCATGACCTCATGTTCTCTCCATCCCTACACATGATAAAGCAACCCTCTGACACCATGTCACATTCAGACGTTAAGAGAAACAGGACATTAACAACTCTCCATTTATGTGAAAAGATCTCCATACTTCATGACAAGGAGCTAAATATCTTCCTCTAAAATTCTGAATTGCTTCAAGGATGTATAGAGGTTCAGCCAAATGCTAAAATCAATTCCTGTGTACCATCCATAGCAGATATACTGACAATGGATAGGAGAGAAGGGACTGGCAGTGGAGACCAGTTTACAGAGCAATGGCTTTGGATATAAGGACTTTATCCAAAACTTTGCGTATTTTCCTGATATAGGCTGTCAGGAATCCAAATAGAATGCACTATTAAAAATCATTTAGAATTTATAATTGAAAAGGTGCCTTTGTTTTTCAGAGGCAGTGACAATGATAACATCTGTCTGGAGCTGGTAGGAACTTTGGACACTATCAAATTCAGACCTCCCATTTTATAAAAGCCCCAGAGCCCAGGTCTCCTGACCCCTGGCCTAGCACTGTTCTACCTTGGAGACATCTGAAAAGGGCAGGGGTGGAAAGTTCCTCTAGTGGAACTGGTATTGGAACCCTGGTTAAGGGGCACAGGATAACACAAATCGACTTCAAAGACTGGTCTGCATTCTTCCCCTGGGCAGTGCTCTAGATGTGGTTAAAACCCCTCTCTAACTCTGCATAACTTCATCTCTGATGAGAGACATCTAGCGACATTTTGTGCTGTCTTTTTACTTTATTTTTACATTTTCAGAGTACAGAAAGATAAAGCTGTCCGTAAAAACTACCATAATGGCTAAAGAGGCAGAATTAGACAGTGCCTCGGAACTTAAAATCAGGTACACCAATGTTCAGATTGCATGTTTTAGAGACAACATCTAAAAGAAAGGTAGAAGTCCAAATTCTCTGACAGGCTTTTACTTCCTATGTGATGTTGAGAAAATCACTTCATCTCTCTGTGACTAAAGTTTTTAATTGGTAAAATGCGAAGAACATTCTTTTGAGTGTTACCTCAAAAGATGGCCATGAGTATAATATTATGTAAGAGAAATGTTGTAAAGTACTTAAGAATTTTGTCTACCAAGTAAACACTCATGACTCAGCAGTTACATTATAAATGATCTTGATGTTTGCACTATCTTTGATGAACAGATGTTAGACTTTGGGAAGGTCACATACTTCAGGAGTCCCCAACCTATGGTGAGTTGTATAATTATTTCACAATGTATTATAATGTAATAATAATAGAAATAAAGTGCACAATAAATGTAATATGTTTGAATCATCCCAAAACCATCCCCCAGCCACCCCTAGTCCATGGAAAAATTGTCATCCATCTAAGTAGTCCCTGCTGCCAAAAAGGTTGGGCACCGCTGACGTATGTCATTCAGTAGAATGCCCAGTGAAGGTCTGAAGAACAGCCTCAAGGACTGGTTAGTGCTACCCACTATAGAAGAGCAGAAAGAAGAGCTCAAGATCAACAGTATAAAACCCCCTTACACATATCCCAAAGCTCACTCCCTGCCACCTCTAAAGCCTCATCACAAGGCATTGCTTATTATGCAATGTTGGTTATCAGGGTGACGGGAGAGGGCTAAACTGGGACTGTCTTTCAGACATCATGTTGCCAGTAATCATGCCTTTTGGCAGAATCCACACCTGAGACAATTTAACTTTTAACTAAAAATTATAATCCTCAAGTGCCATGACGATAAACACTGAATAATGTGAAACCAAAGGGAAATAAATATTTGGGCTGATGTGCGTGCTTATATTTGTGTGTTTAGGGGAAGAAAAGAGAACTAGACAGACCCTGGAAACCGCACTTATATTTGGTTACACATTATTCTTCTAAAGATTTGCTGGATTCATTTAATACAACACGCATTTGGTTATCTACAGGTTACCTAAACATATCCTTTGCCTCTTCATCTTCTGCATGACACTATGTTAAGTTTGTTAGTAGAAGTTTTAAAACTTGGTACAAATTACATTTTAGATTTATTCACACAATGCTATTGGACATATAAGTGCTTTATCTTTTAGTTGCAGACTTCTCTATTTGCAGTGTTATATTATGTCATCCATATTACATTTCACTAAAATGCCAGCTTTTTTTGAATCATTGAGCTGGAAGGGACTTAAGGAGATCAGTTTATTCCGTTCCCTGTCTAGGAACAAATAAATGTTGAATACGTCCTGAATACGTGAGAATCTCAGAAGGTAGACTCTTCCCACTCCCCCCCCCCTTTATTTCTGGATAGGACATTCCAAGTTCTTTAACTCTATGTATTCCTAAAAACTATAAAATTTTTAAAAAGTTGAATGTTAGAAGATACACAAAGCTATATTACTATGGAATGTTGATATATTTATTGAAGCTTTTCACCCAATAGGATTTTTGGTACATAATTCAGGTCAGGAGACTATAATATGACTGATTACTTGAAAAATGGAATATTCACTATTATTCAAAGCAGCTTATTTAATACATTTTCCATCATTAGGAGTATCCAATTTCTGGAAATTCTTTTTAAAACTTGTACCATGTAGCCATTTAACTTCTACATGCTAAACTTACTCCTGAATCCTAAAGCAAATGTAAATAAATCTACTTTTACCATAAGATCTTGAGGAATTTCTTTATCTTTTCAGTGTCCTTGTCCTGAAATAAGATCCAAGGCTTCCTTCATCTCCTGGGATTCTGTAAAGACTGTGATACAAACATCATAAACTTTAAATTATTCCTTTCCTTCCCAATGCTGGCCAACACTGATTAAAATTGTTATTGATTACTTTCATCAATTCAGTGTCTCTGGCATTATTTTATGTTATTTCTTCTTAATATAGTACCTCCTGTCTTTTATATACCAGAAATGCTGAATGATTTCCTTTTGTATAAACCCTGGATGTGCTTTACAAAAGTGGAATCTTTTTACCGATTCATTATTTCAGCTTTATCAACAGTTATTAAATACACAAATGCAATTGCCAAATTACAGCTTTATGCTGACACTGGACCACGTTAAGCAATATATAACAGGACAGGAAGTAAATATTTGCTACTTGGGTAAATTCTATTGTACCTAATGATTAAGTAGTAATTTTAGAACCTGACTGTAAGCAATTTTATGTTGGAAACCTTATGTCTTGGCATTTGGAAATACTCTCTATATTATTTTAAAGAGGTTGCTATAAATCTCATTTTTTCATGTATGATGATTTTTTAAATATACTTTATTTTTTAAAGCAGTTTTAAGTCCACAGCAAAATTGAGGGGAAGGTATGGAGATTTCCCATATATCTCATATATCCCCTGCCCCTACACATACTGCTTCCCCCATTATCAGCATCCCCCACCCACCAGTGGTACATTTGTTATAATCAACGAACCCACACTGACACATCATTATCACCCAGAGTCAATAGTTTAAAGTTCACTGTCAGTGTTGCGCATCCTATAGCTTTGGAAAAAATCTAGAATAACATGTCTACAACCATTATAGCATCCATGCAGAGGAGTTTGACTGACCTAAAGATCCTCTGTGCTTTACCTAATAATTTCTCCCTCACTCCTAACCTCTGGCAACAACTGATCTTTTCACTCTCTCCATAGCTTCACCTTTTCCAGAAAGCCATATAGTTGGAAGCATACAATATATAGATTTTTCAGATTTTCTTCTTTCACTTAGTAATAGGCATTGAAGTTTCCTTCATGTCTTTTTGTGGCTCGATAGCTCATTTCTTTTGAGGGCTGAATAACATTCATTGTCTGGATGTGCTATGATTTATTTATCCATTCACCTACTGAAAGGACATCTTGGTTACTTCCATGTTTTGGCAATTATGAATAAAGCTGCTATGAACATCCATGTGCAGGTTTTGTGTGGACATGTTTTCAACTCTTGTGGGTAAACTCCAAGGAGTGTGATTGCTGGATTGAATGGTAAGAGGATATCCAATTTCGTAGATATAATCTCATTTTTTTAGTTTATTACAATCACTCTCCAAGGGGTCTGTTGGCAGGTTATTCGTATGAGGAATGGGAAGAGAGGTGAAATTCACAGCCTTTCTCAAGATCCCAGAGTGAAGCACAAAAGAACTCGGTGCAAACTCAGAATTCCTGAACCCAAATCTAGATTGAGATTGTGGGATTGAGATTACTGTTTCAGAAACCAGCTCAAATGGGTTGTTAATATTCTTGATTGGCTCCCAATAGAATAGAAAGAATATAAGATTGAAGGGGCCGGGCGCGGTGGCTCACGCCTGTAATCCTAGCACTCTGGGAGCCCGAGGCGGGTGGATCGCTCGAGGTCAGGAGTTCAAGACCAGCCTGAGCAAGAGTGAGACCCCATCTCTACTAAAAATAGAAAGAAATTATCTGGCCAACTAAAATATATATAGAAAAAAAAAATTAGCCGGGCATGGTGGCGCATGCCTATAGTCCCAGCTACTCGGGAGGCTGAGGCAGTAGGATCGCTTATGCCCAGGAGTTTGAGGTTGCTGTGAGCTAGGCTGACGCCAGGGCACTCAGTCTAGCCAGGGCAACAAAGCAACACTCTGTCTCAAAAAAAAAAAAAAAAAAAAGATTGAAGGATTGAAGGAACTGGATTCCGATCTTGAATTTTCCACCAACTGTCTATTTGATTGTAGACAAATAACCACTGGACTGTCTCAACATTTTAAGCTTTAACACTGCCAAGAGAAAGGAAGACGAGAAAAGGAAATTATGTTATATGAAAAGCAAAGGTGCCTCTGTCCAGTCCAGGGCAGAAAAGCACCTGAAGGGAGTGGGCAGCATGTCCCACATGAGGTGAGCTGAAGCCCTTGCTCATAATCTACCTGCCAGCCCTCAGCTGAGGAGGAAATTTATCAAACTGTGAGACTTCTGATAAAAGAAGTAAGCCTGATTCAGTAAAAAGTCAGGACAATGGAAAGTCCCTTGATTTTTGTTATATCACAGGTCACAAAGTCTTTTTAGAAGCAAGAGTGGCAAGTGGTAACTCAAATGAGGAAACATGAAGAGTTAATAAATGTAATGTCCACTAAGGGAGCACAGCCATCTCATTGGGGGAAGCCGCCTACTTTGATATGTCAATTTATCATCTGTAACACAAGACGGTTGGGCTATCTACCAATTATCATTCTTTACATTTAAATTATATTTTTACATATAGCATTTAAGGCAGATATTGCTAGTACCTTCAATTTAAAGATGAAAAATTGATGGCATAGATAAATTAAGTAAATTTCCCAAGGTCATAAAGTTAGTAGGAAAAAAGTTAGGGTCAAGAATATAAAGTGACATGATATATAGAGCCTCACATTGAAAGAAATTATTCTTTTTGGAGTATACAGTTGGCCCATGAAATGTAATGATCATTCTGAGGGAATCAGCTCATAATTTATTGAAAACGGTCTTTTATTACATAAAACCATTCTCTGCTTAATATATATTTTTTATTTCTCTCTCCACTAGATTGTTCACTCTTAAGGACAGAACACACTACTATCTTGTATATCTCTTAAAAACCCCAAAGAATGTAACCTAATGCTCATTAAATTGGCTGGTGATTGACTAAATAATTCTCAGCCCAATTAACCTTGTATTGAAATCCACCCAGTAGTTAAGACTGTTAGAGTATGCTAATAAAAAAATTACAGACATAGTTTATAACTTTGGTTATTAAGCTTCCAGAGTTGGTAGTGAAGGAGGAGAATGTGGTGAAATCCAGAATTCTAATGAGACAGTGCCAAAATAAATTAAAAAACAAATTTCAAAGAATAGGTGAGAATACATAAGGCCAACAGCAAGAGCAATAATCCTATGTGGAGTACTGTAGTATTTAGAAGGTTTATGAAACCTATAGAAATGATATTATTAACAGAAGGATAAAAGAAAAAAATATTTAAAAAGTAAAAGGCAAAGGAAATTAGCAGATCACCAAAGCCAAGCCCTGAGTCCCACAGAAATATATGCCAAGAAAAAGTATTTTCTGTGTTACACTTGCCATTGAACTAAAAATAACTGGATATGTTTAATCCATTTTCTTCTTTCTTATAAAATGACCCATCACATCCATGTCCTTGAAAATGTTATGACTTTATAAAAGCACTCAACAATTTCCCACACCTGGTTAAGCCCAATGAAACTCTGTGCTATTACAATGCTTGATCCATAAACTGCAATTCTATAAAATTCATATAGATTACCAGAAGGCTCTAGCTATTACAGTTCTCTTACACAGAGAGCCTGAATTTGATATGGGTAAAATATTATGGGGCCTTTATAAACCAACACAATCAATACCTTTACAAAATACAGTTACTTCTGCAATGGTCACTCATGCTGGGAAGGCTAAAGCCAGGGGCCACGTAACAGACAGTAGGCTCTCTTAGCATGAATGCAGGAAGGAAGAGCCCATTTCACACTGCAGTGTATGACTACCTGGCACTCTTTTAAGTCAACGGAGAAGTCAGCACACCTTATCCACTGGGTAAAAATAGTGGTGCTCTTAAATGAGCTACCAAAATAGAAAGTGATTAAACCTACACTTGCATTATACTTAACGTGCTGGAAATAATGATTTAGGTGAAGAGGAAATTGCTTCCCAATTTTGAAATATTGGAAGAGTTTTCCAACAAAGCTCACTTAATGTTTATTATTTTCCTTTCTTTATGTGATTTTTCTTTAATGTACAAATTATTTGATAATTTAAATTAGGATTCATGAACCTATATTCATAAGTGCAATTGATCTGAAATATTCTTTTCTGTGCTATTTTGGGCAGATCTTTCCATAAATGTAATGGTGATCTGATAAAAAAATTGTTTTGAAGATTTTCTTCTCTCTCCATACTGTAGAAAAATTTAAATATACACAAAAAGATCCAGTCTTTGAAGGTCTACGTGTGATAATTTGAGGGAAAGTAGTTTTGGAAAACTTTATTGATTTTTCTACAGTTAATGGTTTGTTTAGGTTTTCCTTTTTAATCTACTATGAGTATGTTCTTTCATTTCTGATTATATAAATAATACATGATCACTATAAAAATGATACAATTACAAAGAAGAGAAGTTTTAATCACTCGAATTCTCAGCCAATGATAACTACCTATTAACATTTTAGTGAGAATCATGTTACATAGTTCTTCAATGTATATATATATATGCTATTTTTGTTGACATATTCTTTTAAAATAGCCCTATTATTTCACTGTGCTTTTTGAAACTAATATGCTTATTTTATTTATAGAGAAATATTTATGTGGGACCAACTATGTGCAGGGCATTATGCTAAATGGTGAAGAAGAAACAATTTTAAACCTTAAAGGTGACACCAAAGATGGTGCAGTCTAATAAGTGGGATGAAACACCTACATAAATAATTCAAGTAGCATCTCTGGTACATGAAAGGCATGGACCTTTGGAACCCACTAGTCATTCTACATTGTTAAAAAACCCCGAAATCTCCTAGGTCAGGAAAGTCTTACATCTACACATTTCTAGCCATATCTCCACACCAGCTGTCATTCATGAGCTGGAGGCACTGTCCCTAGAGTTTATGTAGAGAGGGGGATTTAGCTCTGTTTGTGCTATCCTTTGGTCTCCCACCAGTAGCACCAAAATAGACTCTGGGTGCTAATATAATTAGGTTAAACAATGAGTTGTTAACACAAAACATGAAATGTTTAACTGAAGAATTCCACAATTTTAGCCATGATTAGTAGGTAGTCAGAAAAATACTTTAAAATTATTATTTTTAAAATCAGGGTTTATATAAAAATCTTTTCACAATGAAAAAAATACCAAGAAAAATTTGTTTTTCAAAGCTAAAGAATTTAGGATGACACATGTATGTGTCCAAAAGATTTGATGTTCATCTTTCTTTCACAACTAACACATCTTCCCAATATTAAAAAAGGCTTAGTGTTTCAAAAAGTGATATTTGAGTTTTCTGCTGTTATTCTTAGCAGTAATATCCCGATTCTGAAAATAAGTGATTGAGAATAATTCTATCAAGAACATTGTTGAAGTAATTTCAAGAGGAGTATCTCATTATTTGTAGTCAAGAAGCAATCTCTCTACGGTTGTTATCATTCACTTTGGTTCAGCTAAAGTAGAGATACAAGAGCCAAAATGAATGAAAAGACAATTTCAGTTGGAGAAAATAATCCATAACTTAATCTAATTTACATAGTACATTTTTACTATGTATGTGTATAGAAGATCATGTGAAATCTTATACATATTTTGAATAAAAATGACCTACACACCTGGAACAATAGTAATAACAGCTAACATTTATTGAGTGTTTACCCTCTACTCTGAAGATATAGTGTAACTTAATCACCTTAACAATTCTATTAAATAGGTTCTAATATCATCCTTTTTAAAAAGGAATAAAACAAGATCCAGTGAATTTATGTAAATTGCCTCAAGCCACACAATAGCACGTAGAATATCTGTAATTCCACCTCAGGCAATCTGATTCTAGAGTTTTCCATCTCAACTACTATGCAATTCTACCTTTTGTTTTCAATTACAAACACACAAAAAAACCTGTGACCAAAGTGTCATCGATTATTTAATAGCTCAGTTAAACTATGTTCAACATTGCTATACAGTGATGACAGTGCCATGTTCTCATAGTAACACAGGTGGCCTGTGATTCAGACATTGGAGTCTCATTACTTGACACATGTATCAGTTTAGTAGGGCTTACTGCATAATACAAGATGAAACTTAAAAATGTGTGTGTGTGTGTGTGTGTGTGTGTGTGTAGAAAGAGAGAGAGAGAGAATGAGAGAATGGAATGAGTAATCTATAGTAACTGGAAGTAATAAAACATGTTATGTTAAAAACGTGAGTTAAAGAGCAAATAATAATAAGAATGGATAGATATGTGAAGTATAACCAAAATAAAATAATATCCATGATATTAAAAAATGACCCAAGGAGCAAAAAATCATATGAAAAGTTCAAAATAAAGGTTAAATGCATAAAATGAAATGACAGAGAAAGATAAGTACAGAAGCATGTGTGCTTGTCATATACAAACATTAGGTGGTGGAAATGAGAAGAGAGTCCTAGAGGAAGAACAGGAATGTCATGGAAGCATGACATTCAACTTGAGTGAGTGACTATTTAGGAAATGCTAATAATGCTCGTTCTAAACATCAGTACATGAAAAACTGCAGGATGTCATCCATATTTGAACATATTGGTTTTTTTCTATGCCTGACTGAGTTAGCTATTCTGAGCTCAAAGTTGAAATTAAACACCAGAGAAGTATCCCCAACTCCTCCACAATTCAACAAAAAATGGTCTCCTAAACAAAATTTACACAGTCTATGAACTAACGCCCATGGACTTGATTCTTTCACAGTCTACAGGGTTAAATTTTTATACTGATTCCACGTGGTTACTTGCTTGAGATAAAGAAAGAATATCAAAAGCAGAAAATCAGGAGGCTTGAGTGGTAGTAGAGAATTGAGAGTTGAGTTAAAATAATGAATGTGATAGAAGCCTGACAGGAAATGAGCAAAAGAATTATAAAAATTGAGACAATACAAAGCAATAACCAATGTTTCCAACTGAAGTGTAAAGGTGGATCATATACACTTGCTGTGAAGATATAGCTCATTTTAGAATTTTTAAATATAATATACATATACTATATTATAAATTTACTTTATAATATAAAGTAAAACAGAATTGACACTTAAAAACAGGATTCTGGCCAGGCACAGTGACTCAGACTTGTAATCCCAACACTTTAAGAGGTTGAGCTGGAAGGATCACTTGAGAAAAGGAGTTCAAGACCAGCATGGGCAACAGAGCGAGACCCCATTTCTACAAAAAATTAAAAAAAAACCCAAATATCTAGATGTGGTGGCATGTGCCTGTAGTCCCAGGTACTTGGAAGGCTGAGCTGGAAGAATCACTTGAGCCTGGGAGTTGGAGGCTGCAGTGAGCTATGAAGACGCCACTGCACTCTAGCCTGGGTGACAGAGCAAGACCCTGTCTCTTAAAAACAAGCAAAAAAAGAAGTGGAGTCCTCATATCTAACTCTTTCCCCTTGATGCTATGTTAAAAAGTGTAGTCATATTAGCATTTTTATTATGACACTAAAAATAATAAGTGTTTGCTATACACTTAATAAGAATCTCCTATGAAATATCCAAAACTGTTAAGTAAAATTTATTAATTCATCAAAAACTATAGAGTACCTATTATGTGACAAAATATGCCAGATTCTCAGAAATTAGAGAAAAAATTCACTCAAAGGACCCCCAATTTTGGAGTGGTAAAGGTGAGACATTAAAAGAAACATAAAGAAGAAATGAAGATCAATGACCACCAAAAGAGGGATATTACCCAATCTGGGCTCATGCTGCATTGAAATGGAAATTCTGTTTGATGGCACAAATTTGTCGTGTAAATATAAAGAGGACATTTGAAGCATTTTCCTTAACCTGCAGTTGCTAGATAATTTCTGAGATTTCAAGAACATTCAAAGATAGAAATCACTTAAAAATACTTGCCACAGCATAAAAATTAGAAAAGAAAACCATAGTCCATATGGGTATATCCACCTGGCAAGAGAATTGTTGACAAACAAAAATACATGAGTAAATGAGTAAATATGCTTCAGTTACATCCATCACCAAAAGAAGCATGAAGAGACTGATATATTCATACAATGGAATAATATAGCCCAATCAAAAGAACACATTCCTGATACATGGAATAGCATGAAAAAATGTCACAAAGATATTATGTTGAGCAAAAAAGCTAGATATAAAGAAGTACGCACTTTTGAATTCTAGCTATATGAAGTTTAAGAACAGGCAAAATTAATCTATAGTTATCAAAGTCAAAGGAGCAATTACTCCAGGATAGGGGAGGTATTGACCAGGAATAGTAAAGGAGAACTTCACCAGTTTATGAAAATATTCCCTATCTTGATCTGGGTAGTGGTTATTACATGAGTACATATATGGAAAAAAACATTAAACTTAAAATTTAAGAGTTTTTTTGTACTATGTGTATTCCATCACAATTGTAAAGGGGAAAATGATGCTTCAAAATATGGTCACCACAGAGTCAAAGGAAAGAAGTACAAAACAATGAAATGTATATCCTAAGGCAAAGACACAAAAAGTAAAACGATTTAATACCTTTTCCAAAGACTTTGAGTTTTTTAATTATAAAAGAAAGAAAGAAAAAGAGGGAGGCAGGAAGGAAGGAAAGAGAGAAGGATGGGAGGAAGGAAGGTAGGTGGGCAAGCAGACATGCATACAAGCAATTAGTCCACTGGTTGAAAGGATAGGGAATTTTGGAATTCCCAGCTTGAAAAATCAAACTTCCTTTTGAAAAGCCATTCAAAAACATGAAACAGGACAATCATCTAAGGCTGTAACTTTCAAATCCTTGGTATGAATAGTCTAGCTTCTTTCCAACAAATGCAATTAATTAAGATTTTCTTAATTAGATTTCAGGTACCTTTATGGATTGTATTATATAAATCGCTCAATATTTCTAAAGAAATAAACATGCATGATGCATATCAGTTTGTAAGTTAACTAAATAATAATCACAGAGGATACTGACTGTATTAACATCATCACTTGATATGTAAAGTCCAGTTGAAATACAGAACTATATTTGTTGGCTGGTGATCATTCTGAAAACACAGATTACAAAAGCAACAGCATAACTAATAAAGAGACTAAGGAATAGTTCTGACATTTTATTAGTAGCATAAATTAGTCACAATAACATTTAGCTTTGCTTGACCAAGATCCCACAGTCAGGCAGACTATACTACTGGTTTTTTAATATGAAAGTAAAAAGACGTAATTTATCCCTAAGCTTATTCACATGAATGAGCTGATCTAGTCTTTGATTTTTGGTATCTCAGGAAAGGGCATGTATTCTAAAGCAATAACATTGAAACTATATCTGAAATTGGTTTTCTGTGTTGATACATTCTTCAGAACCCTAGTAACCTCGCTGTGGCTTTCCACTGCAGTCTTATTTTGACCACCAGCAATGAAATGGGCTATACAATATATGAGGTTATGAGACAGAATGTGAAAATAGGAGAATAAAAAAGTTATCTTCAAATATCCTCTGAGAGGATAAAATGGAGGATTACCATTTTACAACTGTCAAGAGAAGGGATTAATTTTATATCATTTTCTATTTCCACTGCCTGATGTGGTAAAGTTGGATGAACAGAAAAGCCATTGTCTTTATTATTAATTTCAAGAGATTGTTAGAAGATGGAAATCGTCTAGAATTATTATGCCTCCGTAACAATCTTTATCTAAAAACTATGACTCTTACAGAATACTCTGTTCTTTTCCAACTGTAAATGTTGTCAGGAGGATGAATTAGAGACATGCTGTCAACACAGATTTTCAGCGTCTGTCCCACAAAGTTCATTTAAGGGTCATTTATCTTCTTACATTTGCCAAGATAGCATTTATCAAGAAGAATATGATTTAAATAAGATAAAGAGAAATGATTGAATGTGCATCACTGATTTCTGCTATCTCTCCTCACAAACCAGCCTGGATTAGATTAATATAGGTAAGTGAAACTATATACAGGTACCTACAAAATTATGATATTGTTAATTTCCATTAACTTTCCCAAATACTGAAATTTTTATAAGGACCCAGTGGAAGCCTTTCATGATATGGTAACAGCTGGATACTAGCTGGATTTCACCAAAAAATATCAACTATTATCTTTATCTATCTATCCTAATAAATATATTTATAAAATTATATATTTTATATAGATGCAGACATATAGGTATATTGTATACATAGATAATATATATACATTTTCTTTCAAATAAATAGAATAGATATCACGATACATACTTCAGTATTTCTTTGACATTCACATTGAAGTACCGACTAAACATTCTTGTAAAAATGAAATAAAAAAGATTAAAATGGGATCTGAAAATAAATATTGACCACAAAGTTATGATTTCAGAGTTGTGAATTCATTTCTTATATCTTTGAAATTATTATGTGTAACCATTATAGCAGTATTGAAGATATCTGGAAATTATTCAGAACTTTAAAAAAAGGAACAAATGCTTTATTAATAAAAACCTGTAATACATAGGAGGATGGTGAAACAAACACCATATGTACTCACTATGAAATTGGAACTAACTCTAACTGAAGAGCACACACATGCACAGAGGGAAGGAAAACTCAGTGGAAATCAACCAGTGGGGAGAGGGAGTAGGGGAGGGGTATGAAACAACCCAATGGATACTATGAACACCGTTTGGGTGATGGGCACACCTATAGCCAGGACTCAAACACGTAACCTAAAACATTTGTACCCCCTTAATATTTTGAAATTAATTAATTAATTAAAACTCAAGAGGAGTATGTTTCGATTCCCTGGAATTCATAACTTTTTTTTTTTTTTTTAAGGCAGAGTCTCACTATGTCACCATGCTAGAGTGCAGTGGCATCATCATAGCTCACTGCAACCTCACACTGCTGGGCTCAAGCAATCTTCCTGCCTCAGACTACTGATCTTGGACTACAGGCATGCAACATTAGGTCCAGCTAATTTTTCTACTTTTAGTGGAGATGGGGCCTCGCTCTTGCTCAGGCTGGTCTGGAACTCCTGAGCTCAAGCAATCTTCCTGCCTCAGCCTCCCAGAGTACTAAGATTACAGGCATGAGCCACCACACCCAGCTGGAATTCACATTTTAGAAAATGATCCCTTGGCCGGGCGAGGTGGCTCACGCCTGTAATCCTAGCACTCTGGGAGGCCGAGGTGGGCGGATCGTTTGAGCTCAGGAGTTCGAGACCAGCCTGAGCAAGCGCGAGACCCCATCTCTACTAAAAATAGAAAGAAATGATATGGACAGCTAAAAATATATATATAAAAAAAAAAAAAATTAGCCGGGCATGGTGGTGCATGCCTGTAGTCCCAGCTACTCGGGAGGCTGAGACAGGAGGATTGCTTGAGCTCAGGAGTTTGAGGTTGCTGTGAGCTACGCTGATGCCACAGCACTCACTCTAGCCTGGGCAACAGAGTGAGACTCTGTCTCAAAAAAAAAAAAGAAAAAGAAAATGATCCCAAAGCTATAATTTGTTCCTCCTACATTCTGCATGTATAAACACAGCTTCTGTTCTTCTTCCTGTAATAATACAAATGTAAAAGATATAATCATAATGCACAGGCTTAATCTGATTGATTAGCTGCAGAGCAGATTTCTATCATACAAATCTGCCATATATGTGCAAAAATAAATCTCCAAATAAGCTTCACAGATAATCTCCAAAACTTAGTATCTTAGCATTATGAGACCTTAGGTAAGTCATTAATACAGGCATGCCCTCAGTCTCACCAGCCATACAATGGAAAGACTGTTCTAAAATAGCCTCTGAAATCCTCTAGCACAAACTCATGACAGCGACATCTACTAATATCACATTTTATGCTATGATGAAACTATTTTCACTATTTATAAACATTGTATTTTTGTCATGTGGAGGAGTGATGAGATAGCACATATTGATAGATCAGTTCTGTCCTTTATTATTTACCAATACTCCATGGGGTCACTCGGAGGAAAAAATTGGGAACTTACGTCTTCACAGTTATTAAAATGAACCACATGCCCAGATATACACACTGAAGATTCTTTTCATGTACATCTCTATTTATTATATAAACCACAACTGTGCTCCTTTGAGTGACTCTCGGAGTCCTTCCATCAGCAAATGGCTAGCACAACTTTCTCCTAAATGAGAATTATAAATTATACCTCTTAACCACTTTTTTTCCTCAAGTACATTTTCCTAATATTTAATTTATAAATCGTTTCCCAGATGTATTAGTAATAAATGGTTGAAGGCGGCAGACAGGTCTCCAACAGGAAAGCATCATGCTTGCTGTTTACTGGGAGACCTCATTAAAAAGGCATCAAGAGAAAGCAAAATAAAAACAACCCTGTGAACCTTTGTAATTGGTCTCCAGGGATATGTAACTCTCAGGATATCAATACAGAAATGCCCTAGTCCAAACCCCCTCTCAGACTGTACAGAAAATATCTACTTGGTGATACATTGTTTATATGACACAATTGCTTATCAGAATAAAAAGATGGCAAAAAATAAAATAAGAAAAAAAATCAGACATTTTCTCCTTAAATCAATATTTAACACAAAATGACCATGATAATCCTTTTGACCTACCATGTTGCTCAGAAATGAAGTAATTTTAAATAAATACATCACAAATATTTATCATTTACATAGCAGTACACAGATATAGACATATGTGTATATAATATTATTAGGGATACAGTAGCCAATAATTTAGATGTATCATATAAGGATTATTTCATGACATGAAAATTTTTTTTTTAATTTGATATATTTGTTTTATCTTAACATTTATGGTTACATTTATGAACTTGGACGATTTTAAACAAGATGATTACATAGGAAAAAAGCAAGCTTGAATTCCTCAATTTCCTTCTAGGAATCTGACAGAAATGTTCAAAAGAAAATAGAAATAAAAATAAAAGGCGGGGGGTGGGGGGGGTGGGAGGAGTCTTAATGTGAAAACAAGTGAATGAAGATAAAGTAAATTATTCAAAATTCAAATAATTCTCTAGATATATGACAGATGATTGTTTTGGGGTTTTATTTGCTTTTTTTTATTTCAGTATATTATGGGGGTATAAAAGTTTAGGTTATGTATATTGCCCTTGCCCCACCCCCCGAGTCAGAGCTTCAAGCGTGTCGATGGACAGGCATGACATGAAGATTTATTTTATATAGTGATTAATCTTTTAATTTACCAATTTTTGAAATAGTAGATTTTCTTAAATCAAGACTTTCCCTCGTAGGGATGGGGATAACTTTTCATAAATGCATTTGTTTGTTAGCCTTCAGACATCAAATAAGACACTTGGTCTGATTTGGATAATCAATTTTAACATATAACATATAACTCGTAACCCAAAGAGGGAGTAATATCCCAAACAACAGATGAGAAAGTCAAGTTCAAGGAATGTGGTCAAGCAACACATGGAGGTAAGATTGCAAAAATATGCTACCCAAATCCCTCTCCAGTGTTTTTTTATATTTATTCCTTCATTTTATTTTATGATTTTTCTCTGTTTTAAGGCATTCTTCCATATAATGAGATAGATTTATGGCAGTTATGTTCTAAGAGTAGTCAGACATTGGTCAATCCATAGACTGATTAGCCAAAACAAAACATACAAAAACCCCCCAAAACCTAAGAGAATGTCAAATCTCAGCATAATTAGATATTGGGTTTCTCAGAAGCTATGTGACAACTGATTAAGCTCATATTTTTTTTCCTCTTTGTTTCAAGCTAAATGAATGACAAGTAAAAATAACTTCTTTCTTTATGAATCTTCTCTCTAGATGCAAATATACCTGTAATCTTATTAATGAAACATTTATTGCTGCCATTTTCAAAAATAATAAAACATGAACTAAATTTTCTTTCATCTACTGTTATGCAACAAATCTTTTAATAAAAGTTTTTTTTTTAAATGATATTAATATTTTACATTAATTTTAATTTTTTTTTCCTCTTTGGAGACAGAGTCTTGCTCTGTCACCCTGGCTAGAGCGCAGTGGTGTCATCATAGCTCACTGCATCCTCAAACTGCTGGGCTCAAAGGATCCTAGTGTCTCAGTCTCTTGAGTAGCTGGGATTATGGGTGCATGCCACCATGCTGCCTGGCTAATTTTTCTATTTTCTGTAGAGATGAGGTCAGGCTTTTGTTCAGGCTGGTCTAGAACTCCTGAGCTCAAGTGATCTGTCCGCCTTGGCCTCCCAGAGTGCTGGGATTACCGATGTGAGCCACCGCGCCCAGCCACATACTTTACACTAATTTTATTATGTGTTTTATGCTAAAATAATTCTAACATGCAAAACTGAAATCCAGGGCTTTGGATTCACATTTGTATTTCCTCATTGTCACTTCCTCTCCTGGTAAGAATTCACAGATTTGTGTTTTATTTTAACTCAGAAATACGTTATGAACTAATAATACTTAGTAGTAGTTTGAACTTTTTAGCTTCAATAATTATAAATAGAATATATAGATATATAGAAGTGTTCATCAATTTATATAAATTTGTTCTTGTTTATAGATATTTCTCTTAGGAAAACAATCATGTTTAATGTAACAAATGTGTAAAATAAAAACAGAAATAAAATTCACCTGTTATTCTACTATGTGGAAATCATCGGGCAGCATTTTCTTATAGTTTCTTAATTATTCACCTATCATCATATATGCATATAGTTTATTCATATTATCATATAGCTTATCATTTTGCTGTAATTAATAACATAGTGATGAAAATTTTCACATATAATTTCTTGTCAGAATCATTGGTTATTAAATAAGATTGACAAATTATGTTTTCATTTGCTGTTTTTTAACAACACATTAACAAAATACTTTCCCGATCATGCAAATCACACAAGTCTGAAAATATTGCTTACAGCAGCAGATACTGCACTGAAATTAAAATAAGCAGCTACATTAAACAAAAAGAAACAAATATTATATAATTCCACTTATATAAAAACATCTAGAACAGGCAAATTGGTAGAGACAGAAAGCAGATTCGAGAAGCTGCGGGGAAATAGAAGTTATTGCTTACGTGGGGACTTCAATCCTACAATTGCATGGAGCTGAATTCTGCCAACAGCTTGAGCTTGGAAACAAATTTTCACTGTAGGTCCAGGGGAAGAAAAAACAAGCTTATGATGGCCTTGCTTTGGGCCTTGTGACACCCTGAGCAGAGATCCATCCTGCACCTGTAACTGTAACAGACCAATCTGGTTCAACTTTTATATAACAAAGTTGTGAGTTGTTTTTCTGTTGCCATGAACCACCAGGTTGAATGTCACTTAACACATTAACTGCCATGTGAGTTGTATTTAATTCATGCTACCTTTGAGCCCAGGGCCTAGTGAAATATATGTAACTCACGTCTCTTCACCCTGGGAGCCGCAAGAACTGATTTTCAAGCTGCATATAACTCACACACAGAAAACAATAAAAAAAAGAACAAATTTGTCATTAATTTCGAAAGGATCATTTTGTCTTCAAAGTTTTTATTCTATTTTCCTAATAAAACATCATGGCCCCAAGGAAAAAATTTTCTTTTCTAGCGTGGCAGTCAATACCTTAACTTGAACATGCCCAGATGAACCCAGCAGGCAACCTACAGGCGGAATCTAAGTGCTCAGGGAGACGGATTTGAGTCTGAGTTCTGCCTTCTTGTTTTGGCCGCCTGACAATAAACTTTCCTCCCTGCAAAAACTTGGTGCTTTGATGTTTGGGTTTCCATTGCATGGGATAAACAAACCCAGTTCAGTTAGGTTACTATGCCATACTTCTGATCCATGAAAATTATGAGCTAATAAATGAGTTTGTTTTAAGCCACTAAATTTATGGTAATTCACTAGAGCAGCAACAGAAAACAAATACATGAGATTTCTGCAGAAACAAAATGATTCAGAGAAATGAAACAATTCTTTTCATAATATATATCAACTATAGAACCTCATGCACAATAACCACTGTTAACAGATTATAGAAATCAGAAATGTCTGATGTGAGGAAATGGAGATTGTATATGGACAATCTGTGCTTACAGGGTCCACCATATAAATCCATGGCTCTCAAACAGAGGTCATAAGCCTACCTACATCGATTTTCTAAAGAGCAGTATGATGACTAGAGTAGAAAGAATTCTAGATTTAAAATTACAGTCTCTCATAAAATCTAAACCAGGCTGGATCACTTATTAGCCAAGTGACCTTTTTGGCAGTTCATCACCTCTTCACTTGAATTTCCACATCTTTAACATGGGTATAAATAGTAACTATGTTGGTTTAAGTGAGATAATGTAAATTAAAGTTCTTTGTAATTCAAAAAATACACAAAGAATCATCAGGCTTGGATGTATCATTTGGTGATTCTCAGAAGCCACTAAAATAATAGTAGGTCGTCACATTAGCCTAGACCGTTAATTTACTATGATTGATTCACAATTACTCAGTGCTAATCTCATGGTACACATATTCTAGTACACTCTGAGATTATGCAAAGGAACATATAAGAATTGATTTTAGGCTTATAAAGAGAGGATGCATGGAGGAACAAAAAGATCCAGAATAACATTATGGTAATCCCAAATTTTTAAATGAATAAAAGCAGCAATAAGAAAAAAATAATACAAAATAAAAAAAAAAAAAGGTCATGTTCCTTGTTATAAGTTGAATTGCATCCCTGCTCCCTCCAGTATGAGGTCATCCTGGAGTAGGGTGGGTCCCTTATCCAATATGACTGGTGTCATTTTAAAAAGAAGAAATTTGGACATAGATATATATACTGGGAGAATATCACATGAAGGTGAAAACAGAGATTGGGATAATAGAAATCAAGGAATTCCAAAGATTGTCAGAAATCACCAGAAGCAAAGAGAAAGGTATGGAACAGATGCTCACAGACCTAGGAAGGAACAAACCTCGCCTCCAGAACAATGAGACAATGCATTTCTGTTCTTTAAGCCATCCAGTTTGTGGTAGCTCTAGAAAAATAATGCACTACTGCATTTAAAAGAGACGATCTGCAAAGAACTACTGCAATCACAGCAATTTATCCTGCATAGGGTATGACCCAGTTGAAGAACTTTCACATACTTCAGGTGTATATTAAATTCCATTAAAAAAAAATTATACCATAAAGAAGGTGGGAATTGCTATTACTATATTTTACAAGAAACTAGTGGATATGAGATACATTGAGAAACTTGTATAAATCAAAGGTGGAGGAAGAAAAGACTTGAATCTGAAAGTTCATATCTTTCCCTATGTCATTTGGTTAATTTTTACTTGGTCCAAGTCCCAATATTTACCCCCCAAATCATATGGGAGAATCTATCAAACAGAAAAGGGATGGGACCTCAGCCTTTAGATTGTATGTGTGCGACATGATGACATGCACCTAAATTCTGCTGCAAGGGAGATTTGGAGGCAGAACCCTGAAGGAAGGGGACAGCTGTCCTAGCAAGGCAGTTTCCACAAGGCTGGTGTCTTGATCAGTTTGTCAAAACAACCAGTTTGAGCTCTCAGATCTGGCTCTAGCAGGACATGTGTCACAGACCTCATCTTTGTCCGATTCTGTTTTATTAGCTTGCAGTCCAGCAGATGTTCTTTGCCTCAACGAGAGCTCTAACATATTTTAAATTCTCAGCCTAGCTCCTCCGAGAAATACTCAAAATCCAGGTTCTATTTTGCCAGTGCACAAAATTGCTTCTGTAGGATTAAAATATTAAATCTCCTGAGCTTTCGGTTAAAGTTTACCTGGCAATGTACTGCAGTGAACAAACAGCCACACTTGTGTGGTGAAAGTTTTAACCTCTACAAAGTTTTACAGCCTATCTGAAGAGCAAACTATTATTAGCTATAGAAACAACGGATTTGGAATCCCTGATGAAAACATCAAACTATGTGCATTGTACACTCTGAATGAGAATGAAATAATTCTTTCTTCTTTCTTGTTTGCTTTCCTCCCCGTGAATTACTCAGATTGTCTCCATCAATCAACCCACTTGAGAAAACTAGAAAAACCAAAATATCAGGAATCTATTATTATTTTACAGAAAAAAAACTAAGTTGTGAATTAATTTATATGCAAAAGCATGTTAAAGTGAAAACCATCATTTAATATTTTAAATTCTGGGGTGATACTCAAAAATAGCCACTATGCTACATTATCCACAAATACCTGAAAGATTTGTGAATGTCAGCAGGGAACATTATATTGATCTGACTCAGAGGAAATATGGTGTACTAAAAACGGCACCATACAAGAAGTCAGGAGACCTGATTTCTGTATCTGACTCCACCACTAACAGGCTTTATAACCTTGAGAAGACTCTTGGGGTCTATCTCCCCATTAGGGTAACGAATAAAATGTTCTCGAAGATCCATTTCTAACCTAACATCATGAGATCCAAAGAACATAACTGAGAAACTCTGAAAAGTCTACTAAGAAGTAATTCTTGATTATGATTGTGTCAAATTTGGAAAATAATCTAACTCTATAGC
Organism: Eulemur rufifrons; assembly: GCF_041146395.1. Taxonomy (NCBI): domain Eukaryota; kingdom Metazoa; phylum Chordata; class Mammalia; order Primates; family Lemuridae; genus Eulemur; species Eulemur rufifrons. The sequence goes on along the minus strand of NC_090989.1, from coordinate 181,412,993 downwards.
ACTGGCTGATCAAAGTGGGATAATTCCATTTCAATATTTGGTATACATACTTTAAAGCTGAAAAGTGGAACAAAAAAATAAAATGAAATGATTACTTATTATGTGCAAAAACATGTCTGTGCTAATTTCCCACTACATTCATACCTATCTTATCAGAGTCTTAGAAAGAACTATAACAATACTTACTCCCCAAAGGGCTTAATTTCAAACCAGGGAAGAGGGGTTTAAGGGATATATATATATATTTTTCATTTAAAAATTGAAAGTTGGAGCATGGGGCAATATTTCTTCCATTATGTACAGCATAATCCAAATGATTTCAAAGTAGTTCCTGGAAAACATGGAATAAAAGCCATCCAAAAGTTAGTTTTTTGGCTTATAGGTACAAAATTTCATCAAATATTTCATAATTAAAATTATAGTAGTCATAATTTTTACACTATTAAAGTCATGTAGATTTATTAACATTTTTATTAATATTTCAGAAATAAACCTTAACTTGTTACTAAGCCTACATTTTGCAACTGTTTATTTGATTTACTTAACTCACAATTAGAAGTTGAGCTATGTTACTTAATTCCCTAACTATCTACAAACACATAAACATGTATCTTGGACATGAGAAGGTGGATAGGAAACAGGGGATTCCAAAATCTTGTAATGAAGTGAAGAAGAGAAGAAGAAGAAGAAGAAGAAGAAGAAGAAGAAGAAGAAGAAGAAGAAGAAGAAGAAATATATATGTAATGAAAAATTGAGAAAATTTCAAAATAACACAGAAACAATTTTCTGGTCTTGTAATACTAGAAATGGTTATAGTAGAAAAGTACTATTCCATGGTAGGGTTACTCAGGAAAGCCCCACAAAGAAACTAGATCTTGATGATGAGAAAGTGCTGCATTACTGAGGGCAGAGAACATGGAAATCATTACAGGACCGATTTCCAAACTAAGAAAGTCAGTTATATAAATATTTACTGGGAAAATCTAACCCCATAATTAGTCTTGGTTTGTCTGTCTACATTAAATTATTTTAAATTATGCACACTATTACATTTCTCCCTGAAATATTTCATAAGTAATGAAATAACTCACATCTATTGATTCTATTTGAAGAAAAATGGGGAGGCTACTCTTCACAAGTAGATTTCCACCACAGCATGATTATGTGGTGAGCTGGTAATGATGAAACCATTTGGCTTTTCCTCTTCATTGAAATAAATATACATTTAAATAAGATTCATGGTTACCCCATTTAGAATACATGTAACAGACTAAATCCATTATTAACCCAAACTAGAATTAATTGCAATGATTTTTGGGAAAGCATAAACCATCCTGATAGAATAGGTAAATGCAGTAATAGATTTATTGGACATTTACTATATGCAAGGCAAATGCTAAGTATTTTATATGCATTATTTAATTTATTATTACCTTCATTTACAAATAGGCAAAAACAGAGACTCAGAGAACTTTAGTAACAGCTGAAATTAGCTTAGCTTATTTTCAAAAACAGCTCTCACTCCAGTCTGAAACCACCATGAATCCTAAGATATCCCACATAAAAATAAAAATTTCATCCACAACATGAGCACAGTCATAAAACTATCATCAAAAAAGTTATAATGGCTCAAACTTACGTGGGGGAAAAAAAAAAAAAAAGACACCGGTCAGCCTGAGCAACATAGCAAGACCCCACATCCACAAAAATGAAAAAATTAGCTGGGTGTGGTGGTGTGTGCCTGTAACTACTCAGGAGGCTGAGGCAGGAGGATCATTTGAGCCGAGGAGTTTGAGGTTCCAGTGAGTTATGATAACACCACTGCAATCTAACCCGGGCAACAGAGTGAAACAGAGTAAGATCCTGTCTCAATTAAAAAAAAAAAAAAAAAAAAAAGACCCAAACAGGGTACAGCAAGTGGGGAAGCTTGAAATGCCTATCGTGGCTTAACATGGTCAGAGATAAGAAATGTAAACTAACCCAGGGCAAGGGAAAATCAGAATAAAAAGTGACTCCAGAAAAACAGACACAGATATTGGGTGGGAGAAGTAGATTCTCTAACCAAAAGGACATATTTTTTTTTTTTTATTCTTTTCTTCTTTTCCCCTAGTTCAATAGCTCTTTCTTAGTTTAACAGCTGACTGGGTTGGGCCAAAGGATGTTTTCTGCATATTGCTTTGTCCTAAAATTCTGCCTGATTCCTAAATTATCTTATGGATTTTAAACTCACCATCTTTGGGTCAATTTAAAATTTAAGACTTATCTAATAAATCAACATCTGGAAAGGCTTGAACCCCACATTCTATAGTGTCATTGCAAATCTAAATGTATAATTCAAATCTCTGGTAAAACTGAAGATAGGGGGTCAAACTGGGTTAGCAAAACTTAAAGGAGAATAAGCCCATCATTTGTGATCAAGACCAGGCCAGAACAAAGTTCATTTCCAAAGTCACTACCAGTGCATTCTACTACCCAGCAATGATGGGCCAGAGGTGGGATCCTGGAGATGCTTTCGTTATAAAAAGAATTTTTTTTTTAATACTGAATGAAATTTCGTAATTTTTGATGCATTTTTATTTCAGGTCCAAATCTACTCTCTATTTCATGCACAGTCTACTCAACGTAGTATTAACCAAACCTGTCCATAGCAAACCTACTTCTATACAGTTTTTCCCCCTTCATAGCAACATAATGAATCACACTATTATATAGAATATAAATTCAGGAAAATATTAACTTTTTATGGTAGCTGTTAGCCAGCAGTATAAATGAGTTGAAAATAGTACCATATTAAATATGAAATTATTTCACGTAATTGCCAATATGATGAATATTTGCCCCTAATTTTGCATATTCAAAATGATTAATTTAAAATAGAAAATGAATTATTTCACCCTAAAGAAGAAACATCATCTTTTGTTTTTGTTCTAATGAGTTATACAATTATGTGGCACAATCTCTTTCTTTCAGGAAACTCTTTGGATGTGAATGCTATTGTTCAAGCAGACTTAAAGTTTCCATAATTTTTCATGCACTGTTATTTACCTTTCAAGATCTAATATGTCACCCATTTGCCTCTCAGGCTTAAGAAAACTATCTCTACTTTTGATGCTTTAACTTCACATACAATTCAAGCAAAATTTTAACTTGTCAGTTGCTTAAAACTGACCATACAGAAAAAACAGAGCATATTTATTGCATTTTTTATCACCCAGATCATTTTCATATTTAACCATTTTTACAGAATGAATTTATTTTCCTTTTCCTGTACCAAATTCAACCCTGTAAAATTATTTGTAGAAAACATAATCTGTTTAAATCAAAAAACACTGGGACTGCTTGCAGTATGCTCAAAGTAACAAAGCTACTGAAATTCCTACGAATAATATGAAAGTTTAGAGAGATTTAACAAACTAATTACTTCTAAATAATCTCTTAGAATAGCTAAGCTAGATAGAACACATTTATTTTAGCATAGCTAACCACAACATATATTTCTACTTTATGAGAATTTCTACTCATAAAACCACCAATTTAAATCACTGGATAGATCAGAGCTTTGGTATTACTTCCTTCTTTAAATTGTAATGCTGAGCAGTGTGGCATTTGTAATATTAACTAAGAGTACTGTAGTCTGGATTTTGTAGAGTAGATGTATGTATATATGAATAGTACACTTTTAAAACATTCAGAAATTGCTAAAAAAGCTTACACATAAAATGAGACTAAACTTATGCTCACAAAAGGGAACAAAATTTAAGCTCATGTATTTTTCTGCAGAAGTTTTTTTTAAAATAAAATGATATTACATATTAAAGAGAGAACCAAAGAAGACTAAAAGCCTTCATCAAGTATTAAAGCTAAGTACCCAAGCAAGAAACAAACAAAAAGATCATACATTGTTAGTTCTTGATTCTGTGAAGAAATAAGAGCTATAATTTGTATATGAAAAAATAAGATACTTACTATATCAGATGTCTGCTTTCAACATATATTGAACTTATGTTTAGCACAACTTCAATCCCTGGTGCATTATTTACTTCTTCCCTAATAGCAGCAGAGATGCAAGATGTTTCAAAGCTTTACTTTCAGACAGTTTTCTTCAACCACAGCCTTTTACATGCCCTGTCACTTGCTTTAGCATCTATGAAACAATTCCATCCTTCACAACAATTAAAACCCTTGAAGCAATCCACATCTTCTTCCTATACTGAATTTCAAATCTAATCACAAAAAATCCTTCTTTACTTTGTATTTTATTTCAGAAAGTTTAGTAGGTTTAATATTCTAAACCCCACAACATACCACTAAATGGTAAGAATTACATTACTGTGGCTCCTTAGATTATAACTGATAAGGTGAGGCTTTTACATTTATATTGGGTTCTGAGAAGCTGATGCCATATCAGTCTAATAATTAATAATTCATGGAACCAAATTACAGCCTTAGAAGGAAACAGCTACTTTGACTACTTCTTTCATAATCTTCTGATTTATGTGTGACAGCACAGAGGAGTTCTAGGAGAGGTTAATAAGGAAAAAAAAAAAAAAAAAAAAGAAGAAGAAGAAAATCCCAGACATAACACTTGCGTTTTAAAATTAGCACTGCCTTTGCACAAGCTGGGTTTGTTGTGGCATCATGGGAGTTCTATCTTTTTGAACCATCAATTCCCAGGAGCTCATTTTAAACGAGCATCCGGCTAGTGAGGATATTCAGAGCAAAGTGTGGAATGTGGGAGGTTAGGGAAGGGGCAGTAAAGCCAATTTGAGGAGTACTTTGGACAAAAAGTGGGGGGAATTACCCCCCACTGTTTCTATCTAAAAAGTGTCCTTTAACATGATTTCTGAGAAGACATTACAGATCCAATCCACCGTATATTTCATCCCTCATACTTAAAAACTACTGAGTATAGGACATGGTTACCATGCGTGTGCTATGTGTTCCTGTGTTTGTGCTCATTCCCACATGAGTATGTGGCTATGCCCAATAATTCACACTTAGTTTCTTCAACACATGGGCTGCCCATATTCTGTACCGTTTAATAATCCTAAAGACCATTTATTTTTATTGAGGAATACTTCACATATAGTAAACTTCATAGTTCTAAAGTGTATAGTTCAATCTATAATCCTATCAAGACATAAAATATTTTCATCACTTCAGAAAATGCCCTTTCTATTCGTTCCAAGTCAACACTCTGCCCTTGAAAGAATGGCTTACCTAATTTTCTGTACTATAATGTTGCCTATCCTGGTGTCCTATATTAATGGAATCATACAGGATGTATTTCCTTGGGCGTGGCTTCTTGCACTCACCATGCTTTGACATTCATTCATGTTGCTGCTTTTTGGTGCATAGTAGTATTCCACTGTATGAATAAACCACAGTTTATATAGTCTCCTGTTGATGGGCACCTAGGCTGTTTCTATTTTTTGCTGTTTTGAATAAAGCTATTCACATTCAAATATAAGGCTAATTGTAGACATGTTTTCATTTCTCTTGGAAAAATTCCTTTGTGTATAAACATAATGGCTGAGCCTTAGGGTAGGTGTATTTTGACTTTTTATAAAGCTGTGAAACATTTTTCCAAAGTAGTTTCTCCATTTTATATCCCAAACTCATATGAGTTCTGGATGCTCCCCATCCTTGCCAATATTTGTTACTATCAACTTCTTTCATATTAACCATTTTAGTGGGTATACATTAGAATTTCATAAAATTTCAATAACTTCATTTCTCTTTTAACTAATGATGTTGAGCCCTTTTTCAATGTACATATTGGTATAAGGCTCAGTCTTCACTAATTGTTAACAAAGTGGTCTTTGAGTTAGTGGTAGATCAAAAGATTTTCCATATGGGTTTAAGCCTCAATGGTCTTTGAAACAGTGCATCTGTGAAACACTATCTTCTCACCCAGCACGACCTAGCACCTGCCCTTTGATCAGATATCATTCCTGTCAACATGGAAACCCTAAAATCTGCCTACTCAGCCTCTAGTGGCTCCCTTTATTCTGATTTGATGATGTCATGCCTTGCGGTCTTTATTTGTTATCATTCTCCTTCAAAAATAACTTCCTTTGTATATAAAATGACACTCTCTCTGCAATTTCATATTCATTGACATGCCTAAAAATTTAGCTATCACTGATGGGCTTTGGACTAAAATAGACTGATGTTTGATTATATATGGGCAGCCCTGACCAAAACTTAAGTTTTATTTTTCCTATTTGTAAAATTAGAGTAATAGCTGTCTCTTAGGGTTGTTATGAGGATTAAAACAGATAATTAGTATATAAAATATCCAGATTCACCAAGAGCAGTGATGATGATGAAGGGGGTAGCCACAGTGACTCCTGCTACGTTATCCAAAGGTGATTCAATTCATGCTGATAATTATATTCTTGTAGTGGTATAGTGGATTTATGGTGATTCTTTTCTATCTTTTGCTTGATCTCTTTAGGTATATCATTTATGTTCTAATAGTTTCAATGATGGTGATGGTAATACTTAATAATTCACAAAGTTTATGTAAGTATAATAATAGAAAAAAAGGCAATGTGATTTGAAATGTTCATTATTGTACTTTATATAATCTCACACATTAAGTTAGGCCCATACACACACATTGTGTTTTTTTTTTTTTTTAAATGCACATCTGCCTATAGAGTAAATATATGCATAATACTTCTCTATGTAAGTATAGTAGACAAATAAATCCATATACATATCTGCAAAAAAAACCAAAAATGTACCAAAAACGAATGACTGATTAGTACCTGTCATATACTATTACCAGGTAGTAAGACCCTCATGACACTGTAGCAAGATTATGGAAGCTATACATTAAATTGTGTCTCCCAGAGTTCATGTGATGCAGTGCTAATACCCAATACCACAAAAGGTGACCTTATTTAAATACAGAGTCATTGCAGATATAACTTGTTAAATTAAGATAAGGTCACTAGGGTGGGTCTTAATCCAATATGAATGGTAGCCTTATAAAAATGGGAAATTTGCAGACGGAAACATGCACTCAGGAAGAACATCATGTGAAAATGAAAGCAACGATCTGCAAGCCAAGGAATTCTAAAGATTGCAAGCAAATCATCAGAAGGTAGAAGAAGGGGATGGAACAGATTCACTCACAGCCCTCAGAAGTAACCAACCTGACGATACCTTGATTTTGGACTTCTAGCATCCAGAACTGTGAGACAATAAATATCTGTTGTTTAAGCCACACAGATTGTGGTATTTTGTGGCAGTAGCACTAGGAAACTAACATATTGAGTAAATCAAGAGTTCCAGAAATAGGGGTGAACAGGCACAACATTTCAGTTAGTTAGGAGGAGTGAGTTTTAGTGATCTATTGCACAGCATGGTGACTATGGTTAATGATACTGTATTGTGTATTTCAAAATAGCTAAAAGAGAGGATTGTAAATGTCATTTCAAATAATAAATATTGGAGGAGATGGATATGTTAATTAGCCTGATTTGATCACTTCACAATTAAACACGTGTTGAAACATCACAATTGTACTCTATAAATATATACAATTATTCTTAATTTAAAATAAAACAAACAAAAAAGAGAGGATAGAGCACATTCAGGAATAACATTAATCAGGTGTTGGGCAGATGTGGGTGGGGAGGGGATGGGTGTATACATACATAATGAGTGCGATGAGCACTGTCTCGGGGATGGACACGTTTGAAGCTCTGACTGGGGGCGGGGCAAGGGCAACATACGTAACCTAAACTTTTGTACCCCCAAAATATGCTGAAATAATAATAAAAAAAACAAAATAAAACAAAAAAGAGAGAATAGAGAAAATCAAACTCATGTCCTCTTGAACATGGAGACTGTGCACATATTTTTAATAAGATGGTAACAAGGCAGAATAAGTAGTAAACCAACCAGAGACATTTAACGATCAGAATTTGATGGATCTGAAGGTGGAAAGCAGAGATTCAAAAAAAGAAAAAGTGTTGGAGGCCCTAAAGGGAAGTGAGAACAAACTAAGGAGGTATCAAATCATCAAATCTCTACTCAAAGACAGCTGATTATAGACTTCCTGAAGAGAAAGCCTCATAGGGGAACGAAGTGAAAGTTGTTTTTCCTTCCTTGACACTAACTTGTCCTTAGGAAAGATAACCGCATGGGTTTAGGAAGGCTGAGAAACAGACTGGCAGAATTTGATTTAGCATTTCTGATTTGGGGTCACGTAGCAAGTTTTATTGGGCTGGGCATTACTAGCACGGTGCAATTTGGAGATGGTTCAGTTCTATTCTGAGCCCCATAAGAAGCCACAGTGATTCTAACACACTGATTGAAACAGGTTGAATAAAACTCATCACAAGTACTTTATGCTGTTGTCCATACTCGGCCCACCTAAGCAGTAGAATGAAAGCCCCAAGCTAAGAGGCTTCACTCCTACTTTGACAAAATTGATGAGACATCAGAATCCGTTCAATAAGCAACCCTGGGTCATGAATTTAATAAAAAATCTGGCTACTAAAGTTTTTAAGGTCAGGGTAATCTTTGATTTTCAACACTTTATGGGAGAAGCAGTTCTGAGCTCAGAATTCTTGGTGGGGTCATGTAAATGTCCAATGCAATGTTTTTATAACCAGTAGTTTTTCTCAGTCAACATTTTCAGCTAATTTACTAAGCATCACCTATAAACATTGCCTCTGTTTCATCCTTTATTTATTACACCACCCAACAAAACAAGGCTTAATTCAGTCTGATTATGTATTTTCTTCAGGGAATGTTGGCAGAGTTTTCACATGAGAAGCAGGAATGGGAATTAGGAAGCTAAGTTTGTATGTCTCCTCTAGCTCGTCATGACCTTGGAAAACTACTTCATTGTATTCTTCATATAACACCAAAGCTTGTTCATTTTTCTTACGGTTTGTCATGGCTTCATATATTGTATTTGATAATGACTCCCAGCCATGTAGAGCTGAGATAATGCAATTGTATAAATGATCACAAAAGGGTCTAGCATGGATTTAATCAGAGAACAACGAGTCAAATGAGCTTAAAATAGTACGTGCCAAATGATTCCAACACACTGTTATTATGCACTCTGTTTCACTTTTCTGCTTCACTGATATCTGACTGGATGCTGGTTATTATGTTTGAAGATATGGCAAGTATCCAATTCCATAAACAAAAGTACTTCACAGATTCTAACCATTTTATCATGTCAGCATGATGCCCACAGGTAGCGTGTGGCAGGGAAGGTCAATATTGAGCCCATTATAAACTAAATCTGGCTCCCCTATTACAGTCTAGCTATTCAAAATCTATAAGGAACACCTGTTATTAGAATTTTAAGCCAGGAAATAACCATTATGAATTCTGCTTTGCACCTCTTATTTTATAACCTCAACAACGTACTTGAAGAACAACATATTTTCTCAGAGAAGGAAATACCATTTTGGAGTACATGCTATTTAAAAGGCATTCAGTTGAAGGCTCAGGTTTGGCAATTCTCTGAGTAAAATTTGCAAGTGCAAGAAATAAATAAAACATCATTATTTAGAAATTAAAGTGGCTGGATGAAGTCTCAGTTACATGCTCAGCATTGTTTCTTCTGTACAACTGTTCCAATTCTGCAAAAATTACTTTACATCAAAAGAAGTTAGGTGGCAAACAAAATCTTTGAATCCCATTTGGGTTATTTATTAATCATTAGCTGTACAGAAAATATTTAACTTATATGTTACTCTCAAAGTAGAACCTATAAGCTCTCTAGCTTATCTACAATTATTTCAGTAGTAACAATACAAGTCTTTGCTTTCACATCAATTCAGCTTGTAAACAAGTAGAACATTAACATTATTATATCATCGTGTTTACTTGTGCATACTTAAGATATATCAGTATTGGAAGTTGTTTCTCTGTGGCTATTTTGCCCTCTGTTATATGAAACTGACTAGATGCATTTTTCTTAACTGTTAATTTTGATAATTTCAGACGTACAGAAAAGTTGCAATAAGAGTAAAAGAATTACTGTATGCTAAGACTGCCCAAATTTTAACGTTTTACTACACCTTCTCTATCATTTCTATGCCCCCCATACACACACACAAACACACACACACACACACACACACACACACTTTTCTTCCTAAACCCATTGACAGTAAGTAATCTACTGTATATTTCTTAAAAACAAAGAAACTTTCTTATATAACCACAGTAAAACTTACAAAATCTGAAAAAAAACATTTACACAGTACTATTTAGATCATTAAATATAAAATGTCCAATTTCAAATCAAAAGTGAAATGTCTGATTTTGAATCAAAATGTAGTTTATTACATCTCAAATGAGAAGCAGCACAATTAATCAGAGTATGCACCTAAAGTATCAACACAGTTTTGCCATCTTAATGGTAGCTTGTTTCTGCCAGCAGCAAAGAAGCCTGGAGAGTGAGTGGAGATGAAATCAACAAAGGCGTTTTGCACAGCTTGTTGAGAACTGAATATTTTTCTTGCAAGAAGTAGTCCAAAGCCTTGAAGCAGTGGTAGTCAGTTGGCACAAGATCTGGTGAATTGGGTGCATGACAGGGAGTTTCCAAGTCCAGCTTCTGTAGTTTGAGCAGCATTGTTTGTGCCACATGTGGCTGAGTATTGTCTTGCAAGAGGATCGGCCTGTCTCTATTGACCAATCTTGGCTGCTTAATTGCAAGTATCCTCATCCTTTCATCCACTTGGTTGCAGTAGACGTCTGCTGTAATCGATGTTTTTTTAAATTTTTTTTTATTTCAGCATATTACGGGGGTACAAATGTTTAGGTTATGTATATTGCCCTTGCCCCACCCGAGTCAGAGCTTTAAGCATGTACAACCACCAGACCGCACCCATTAGGTGTGTATATACCCATCCCCTCCTCCCCACTCCTATCTGTCCGACACCCAATGAGTGTTATTGTATGTGCACTTAAGTGTTGATCAGTTAATACCAATTTGATGGTAAGTACATGTGGTGCTTGTTTATCCATTTTTGGGATACTTCACTTAGTAGAATGGGTTCCAGCTCTATCCAGGATAATACAAGAGGTACTATATCACCATTGTTTTTGTGGCTGAGTAGAACTCTATGGTATACATACACCACATTTTCTTAATCCACTCATGTATTGATGGGCACTTGGGCTGTTTCAATATCTTTTCCATTGTGAAATGTGCTGCTATAAACATTCGAGTACAGATATCTTTTTTATAGAATGTCTTGTTCTTTGGGTAGATGCCCAGTAATAGGATTGCTGATCAAATGGTAGTTCTACCTGTAGCTCTTTGAGGTATCTCCATATTGCTTTCCATAGAGGTTATACTAGTTTGCAGTTCCACCAGCAGTGTAGAAATATTCCTATCTCTCTGCATACATGCCAACATTTATTGCTTTGGGACTTTTTGATAAAGGCCATTCTCACTGGGGATAAGTGATATCTCATTCTGGTTTTGATTTGCATTTCCCTGATCATTAGAGATGTTGAGCATTTTTTCATATGTTTTTTAGCCATTAATCTATCTTCTTTTGAAAAGTTTTTCTTTATGTCCTTTGCCCACTTTTTGATGGGGTTGTTTGATTTTCTTCTTGCTGATTTTCCTGAGTTCTATATAGATTCTCGTTATCAGCCCTGTATCAAATGTGTAACATGTGAATATTTTCTCCCATTCTGTAGGTTGTCTGTTTGCTCTCATCATAGTTTCTTTGGCATAGTTTCCTTCCTGTGCAGAAGCTTTTGAATTTGATCAGGTCACATTTATTTATTTTTGCTGTTGCTGTGATTGCCTTTGGGGTCTTCTTCATAAATTCTTTGCCTAGGTCAATGTCTATAAGAGTTTTTTCCACATTTTCTTAAAGAATTCTAATAGTTTCACACCTTAGGTTTAAGTCTGTTATCCACCGTGAGTTGATTTTTGTGAGACGTGAAATGGGGAGATCCTGTTTCAGTCTTCTACATGTGGCTATCCAGTTTTGCCAGCACCATTCACTGAATAAGGATTCTTTTCCAGTGTATGTTTTTGTCTGCTTTGTCAAAAATTAGATGGCTACATGAGGATGGTTTTATATCTGGGTTCTCAGTTTTGTTCCATAGATCTATGTCTCTGTTCCTGCACCAGTACCATACTGTTGTAATTACTATAGCCTTGTAGTATAGCTTGAAGTCTGGTAAATTTATGCCTCTCAATTTGTTCTTTTTGCTTAAGATTGCTTTTGCTATACAGTATCTTCTCTGGTTTCATACAAAGTGTAAAATTATTTTTCCTAGATCTGTGAAAAATGATGTTGGTATTTTATTAGGGATTGAATTGAATCTGTAGATCACTTTGGGTAGTATAGACATTTTAACAGTGTTGATTCTGCTGACCCAGTGGGCATAGTATGATTTTCCACCTGTTCACATCCTCTGCTATTTTCTTCCTCAGTGTTTCGTAGTTTTCCCTGTAGAGTTCTTTTATCTCCTTAGTTAAACATATTCGTAGTTATTTTATTTTCTTTGTTGCTATTGTGAAGGGCATTGAGTCTTTGATTTGGTTCTCAATTTGACTGTTGGCATATAGGAATGCTACTGATTTCTGTACATTGATTTTGTAACCTGAGACTTTGATGAATTTGTTTATCAATTCCAGTAGTCTAATGGCCGAATCTTTTGTGTTTTCTAGATATAAGATCATGCCCGAGCAAAGAGAGATAGTTTGACCTCTTCTACCCTCATTTGGATGCCCTTGATTTCTTTCTTTTGTTTGATTATTCTGGCTAGGACTTTTAGCACTATGTTGAATAGAAATGGTGATAAAGGACAATCTTGTCTGGTTCCAGCTCTAAGTGGGAATGGTTTCAATTTTTCCTACTCAGTATGATGTTGGCTGTGGGTTTGTCATATATGGCCTGTATCATTTTTAGGTAAGTCCCTTCTAAGCCTATTTTGTTAAGTGTTCTTATCATAAAATAGTGTTGAATTTTGTCGAATGCTTTTTCTGTGTCTATTGAGAGGATCATATGGTCTTTCTTTTTGCTTCTATTTGTGTGGTGAATTACATTTATAGATTTTCAAATGTTGAAACATTCCTGCATCTCTGGGATGAAGCCTACTTGGTTTTGATGGATTATTTTTTTGATGAGCACCTGGATTCGGTTTTCTAGAATTTTGATGAGAATTTTTGCATCTATATTCATAAGGGACATTAGTCTGTAGTTTTCTTTTTTTGTTACATCCTTTTCTGGTTTTGGTATCAGGGTGACGTTGGCTTCATAAAATGTGTTGGGGAGGATTCCTTCCTTCTTGATGTTGTGGAATAATTTCTGCAGGATAGGCACCAGTTAGTCCTTTGTAGGTCTTGTAAAATTTAAGTGTGCAACCATCTGGTCTGGGACTTTTCTTCTTCTTCTTCTTTTTTTTTTTTTTCTTTTTCTTTCTTCCCTTAACCATCTTTGTCAGGCATGGTCTGGAACTTTTCTTTTGGGAAGGTTTTTTATTGCTGTTTCAATTTCGGTACTTGATATTGGTCTGTTCAGGAATTCTATTTCTTCCTCATTGAGCCCAGGGACGCTGTTTATTTCTAAGAATTTGTCCATTTCCTCCACATTTTCCACTTTATGTGCATAGAGGTTTTTATAGTAGTTGTAGATAATGTTTTGTATTTCTGTGGCATCAGTTGTAGTTTCTCCTTTTTCTTTCCTGATGGAGCTTATTAGAGTTCTTTCTTTTCTGCTTCTCATTCACCTAGCCAAAGGCATGTCAACTTAGTTTATTTTTTCAAAGAACCAACTTTTTATTTCATTAATCTTCTCTATAGTTTTTTTGTTATCGGTGTCATTTAGTCCTGCCCTCATCTTTGTTATTTCTTTTCTTCTGCTTCGTTTGGGGTCGATTTGCTCATCCTTTTCCAGTTCTTTGAGATGATTCATTAGATTGGTTATTTGTGATCGTTCTGTCTTTTGGAGGTAGGTATTTATGGATATAAATTTTCCTCTCAGGACTGCTTTAGCTGCGTCCCACAGATTTTGATAACTTGTATCTCCTTTATTATTTAGTTCAAAGAATCTTTTGATTTGCATCTTGATTTCCTCCTTAATGCAATAATCATTCAGATGGTTGTTTAGTTTCCATGACTTTGTGTAGAGATAAGAGTTTCTGTTGGAGTTGATTTCAATTTTATTCCACTACGGTCTAAGAAGATATATGGTATAATTTCTATTTTGTTAAATTTTTTTGAGACATGCTTTGTGGCCTAGGATATAGTCAATCTTAGAGAACGTCCCATGAGCTGATGAGAAAAATGTATATTCAGTGGTTTTTCGCTAGAATGTTCTGTAAATGTCAGTCAGGCTCATTTATTCTAGAGTTCTGTTTAAGTCCACTGTTTCTTTGTTTATTTTCTGATTGGAGGATCTGTCCTGTTCTGTCAGAGGGGTGTTGAAGTCTCCAGCTATTACCATGTTGCTGTTTATCATTTTGTTTATACCAAGTAGGATTGCTTTATGAATCTGGGTGCACCTGAGTTAGGTGAATAAATATTTAGAATTGTTATATCTTCTTGTTGAATTGTACCCTTAACCATTATATAGTGACCTTCTTTGTCTTTCATCACTTTTATTGATTTGAAGACTAAGTTATCTGAAATCTGAACCACCACACCAGCTTTCTTTTGGCTTCCATTTTATTGAAATATTGTTTTCCATCCCTTCACCTTGAGTCTGAATGCATCCTGTGGGTTATATGTGTTTCCTGAAAATAGCAGATATTCAGCTTTTTTATATTTACCCATTTGGCCAGCCCATGTCTCTTTAGTGGACAGTTCAAGCCATTCACATTTATTGAGAGAATTGATATGTGGGGCAGATTTCTATTTATCCTGTTGAGTTAAACATTGTTGCTTTGTTTTCTCTCTTGAGCCATTGTGGTATCTGGCCTTTGACCTTTAGCTTTTAGATGATTTTACATCTGTGATTGTTTATTGTGCTGATCCGTGTGTAACACTGTTTTGAGTACTTCCTGGAGGGCAAGTCTTGCCTTGATGAATTCCCACAGTCTTTGCTTGTCTGAGAAGGTCTTTATTTCTCCTTCATATATGAAACTTAGTTTTGCAGAGTACAAGATTCTAGGCTGGGCATTATTCTGTTTGAGAAGAGTGAGAATGGGGCCCCGGTCTCTTCTTGCTTATAAGGTCTCAGTTGAGAAGTCTGCTGTTATTCTGATGGGTTTTCTTTTGTAGATTACCTGCTTCTTTCACCTTACAGCTCGTAGGAGGGCCTCTTTGGTGGTTTTTTGGTCAGTCTGATGACTGTGTGTGGGCGTATCTTCCTGTTTGCATTGAAACTCCCAGGAGTCCTTTGAGCTTCTTGTACCTGGATATCTAGGTTTTTAGGAAGACCTGGGAAATTTTCCTCTATTATATCCTCAAATAGCTTATCCAACCCTTTTGTATTTTCTTATTCACCCTCATGGATGCCTATGATTCTTATGTTAGGCCGCTTCACATAATCCCATATTTCTTGTAGGCTTTGCTCTTTTCTCTTATTTCTCTGCTCTGTCTCTGTGACTGACTTATTTAATTGAAAGGTGTTACCTTCAATCCCTGAGATTCTTTCTTCTGTTTGATCTACCCTGTTCTTGAGGCTTTCCACTGTGTTTTGTAATTTCTTGAATAAATTCTTCATTTCCAGAAGTTCTGTTTGATTTTTCTTTGATATTTCAATTTTTTTAGTGAATTTTTCTTCCAAGTCCTGGATTTTCTGTGTGTGTGTGTGTGTGTGTGTGTGTGTATGTGGTTTCTTCCTGTTTGTTATCCATTTTTTTCTTGCATATCATTGAGTTTTCTTACAATCCATGTTCAAAATTATTCTTCTGTCATTTCAGTGTTCTGAATTTGGTTGCTGTCCATTGCTAGAGAGCTGATGTTCCCCTTTGGGGGTGTGCTTTCCATTTGATTCTGCATACTTCGAGATTCTTTCACTGATTCCTTACCATCTGGATTAGCTATTTCTTCTTACCTTTAGATTGTCGTTTCAATGACATACCCTGTTTAGTCTCTGAGCCAGTAGGTGGTGTTTGTGGGTGAGATTTGACCACACCCTGTATCATGAGTCAGTAGATGTGCTTAAAGGGTATGTAGAATGACCTCCATATCAGTAGGTGGAAATTGCTGGGAGGATCAGGCTACAGTGTTTGTCTTGGGTCCTGTAACCAGTTCTTGTTCCTCTGGAGTGGCATTCTAGTGCCTCAGTTGGGAGTTGGGGCCCTGGGACTTCCAGGTGTGTCCTTATTCTCCACTTCAGTGGGGGGAGGTAGGGCAGTGAGTCTGGGAGGAGCTGGGTTGGGTGAGCCTGCCCTCAAGCACCACAAATGCAGGAGTCAAAGGTCTAGTCTCAGCTTCTGGGCAAAGCTGCCAGAGAGGAGCTGAAATGGTACCACTCAGTCGAAAAGTCTGCATGTGGTGGTGGGGCTGTCTGAGACCTGCAGCCTGGAGCAGGGTTTACTCCTTTCCAGCCTCCCCTATTCTGCTGTTTTTCCTGGGCTTCTGCCAGCAGGCAGGATCTCAGGCCAGTGGATCTCCCTTGGCTGTGGTGCTAGCTGGGAGGGTCCCTGCCCATGATCGCAGCCTGAGATGGGTGTATAGCCCTCTCATGGGAGGAGGGTTGCCTCTCAAGCACACTGATCAGTCCCTGAAGGCACACACTCCTCAGTAGGCTCCTTCACAAATATCCCTTCTGTGCCTTGAGGCAATGCAATCAAGACCTGGGTGTACAGGATCGAGTCTGCAGGCTTGTCTCCTGGGCCCTGGAGATCAATTCCTGGCTCTGCCAGGGAGAGGAGTGCTGGTCTCAAGTCATCCATGGGGTGCCCAAACTAGATCGATGTCTCTCTGCCTCAGGTTTTGCCCTGCTCTCCTGGAGTCACCAGGCAAGCAGCACCTGAGAGGGCTGGCTGGTAGGGTGTTCACAGTCTGAGTACCCCTCAGTCTGCTGTAGGGCCCCAAAAGGAAAGGTCCTGTTCCCCGAAGATGCCTCCATGTGGTGGCTAAATTATCTCTCTCAGCAGCCACAGACAGGGAAGGGGAAGGGGAGAATGAAGCAATATGGTGCCTGCTCATAGGCTCGGGTCTAGGGGCCAGGAGGTGCCGCGAGGGACCTGGGAGCCTGGTTCCTTGTCCGCAACCATCTCTGGGCTGGTGTTGGAAGGTCTCTTCAACCACTCAGGAACCCACCAGCAATCCGAGATGCAAGAGAGGGGACATTTAACCACTCCACCTATCCTTGTCGCTGGTCTCCAAGCTTCCTGGGGGCCTTTCTCCTTCCAGTTCTCCTCTGCAACTTCTTCCTGTGGCATCTTCTGTAGTTTCAGGCACCCATTCTTCCCACTCTCATCCGATCTATGGTTGTTTGCCTGTTTATTTTGTTTATTTTCTTCTAAAATCTGTCTTTCTTGCAGAAACACTCGGGTTGGCAGTTTTTCTCATCCACCATCTTGCCCCTCCCCTCTTCTCCTGACTTTTTAATCTCATATTCCCCTGTAATTGATTGACCAGGTTTCATGAAGCTGTAGTGGATAATACCAGCACTGGACCACCAAACAGACACCAT
This sequence comes from Eulemur rufifrons, assembly GCF_041146395.1. Lineage (NCBI taxonomy): Eukaryota > Metazoa > Chordata > Mammalia > Primates > Lemuridae > Eulemur > Eulemur rufifrons. The sequence continues at coordinate 181,395,390 of NC_090989.1, read as the reverse complement.
TAGCTTTTTTTCATGAATGTTCAGATTTGGACTGTGTTTCAGCACTTCATCTTTACCCAACCATTGTGCTGAATGCTTGTGATTGTCAAAAAGAATCCATTTTTCATCACATGTAACCATACGGTGTAGAAATGGTTCAAGTTTGTCATGACAGCAAAGAAAGGCAAGCTTGAAGACAATTTCTCTTCTGATGCTCATTTAATTCACACAGAACCCATCTATCCAGCTTCTTTACCTTGTCCATTTGTTTCAAATGGTCCAATATTATTGGAATAGTAACATCAAACCTTGCTGCTAATTCACACGTAGGTTGAGATGGATTCACTTCTACTATAGCTTTTGGCTCATCATTATCCACCTTGGTCTCAGGTTTCCCACGTGGCTCATTTTCAAGATTAAAATCACCAGAATGGAACTTCTCAAACCATGGATGTACTACTACTGTGCGTTCATTAGCCACATCCTTCCCAAACACTTCGCTGATGTTTTGAGCTGTCTGCACTGCATTGGTTCCACAACAGAATTTATATTCAAAAATAATATGAATTTTGACTTATCCATGGTTTCACAAAAATCGCTCTAAAAAAAAAATTGAAAGAAAATCACAAGCCCAACTGTGCATTTGAAAGAATGAAGATGTACCTTCACAATCAAAATAAAACAACTGTCAACATGAATGTCAGAGATATCAATTGTCAAACTTAGTGCTTAAGAAAATCAGACATTTTATACTTAATAACCTAATAGTATTTTCCAGAGCAATAAGAAATAGGGAAGCATTGGCAGATTATCTAACCTAAATACCTTATTCCTATTTCTCCCATTGTCCCAATTATGTCCGTTAGTGCAAAAGCAAATCCAAGGTAGTCCATATATTCGACAGGTCTCCTTAGTCTCATTTAATCTTGAATAGTTCCTCCATCTTTCTTCCTCTTTTATATCCTTGACACTTTTGAGTATTACAGGACAATTATTTTGTAGAATTTAGCTTTGTCTGATGTTTCCTCATGATTAGATTCTTTAGTGAATTTTTTTGTTTTCTTCTCTGCTCAGCCTATCAACAGGCACATGATGTTGCTTTGTCCCAATACTGTCCCAATGAGAATTTTGATCACTCGATTAAAGTTGTACCTGCCAGGTTTCTTCACTGAAAAGTCCCTATTCTTTCCTTTGTAGATAAGCAGTGGGGATATATCAATGAAGGAGAGAGGTAAGGTCCGTTTTTTTCATGGAATGTACATTTTCTCAAAGGAGGTAGATCTTAATAAAATGAAAAGAAGGAGGCAGAGAAAGAGAGGATACGAAGGAGGGATAGGAAGAACAGACCAACAAATAATAAATAGGTGAACTCCAGTAGTGGTAAGTGCTTCTGGAAAAATAAAATAAGGTTGTTGGTAGTATAATAGAATAGGGATAGTTTACTCAAGATAGTTGGGGCCAGGCATCTGTGAGAAGTTAAACCTTTCTCCGAAAACAAAATGGGAAGCTTCCAGCCATGTGAAGATATATCAAAAGGAAGAGTATTCTTAGTGGAAGGAACAGGAACTTCAATGGGCATAAATGAGTGGCTAGAGGCAGGCTGGCTAGACAGGTTTGCGATCGTAGGAAGTTCATGCAGGCCACAGCAAGAAGTTTGTATTTTATTCCAAGAGTAAGGAAAGGAGCAAAATAATCTAGTTTCTCCTTGAATAACTAATTGCAGGATGTGCTAAGAGTAGAGGAAGAGAAGCCAGTATGTGTTCATCTATTTGCAAAATTGTGTACCTAATCTCAGCTTTTCATCCACTGAGAGTGTCACTGTGTTGATTCCAAGAAAAAACGGTTCTGATATACTTATTTCTTATGCATTCTTGTATCCAGAACATTTAATCATGAGAGACAGACTAATCATGTGTACATGGTGTACTGTGATATTAATAATTCCTGAAAATTTTTAACTAGACATATCTACACCTCATCAGAAATATGCTGTATTAGCTTTTTCCGCATGTAAGGCTCTACTTTAAGTACCTTCTACAGAGAGAAAATAAAAAATTGTTTTCAAAAACATAAATTATTTCATTTTGCTTATTGTTTGTTTTTTTTTTTTTTTTTTTTTTGAGACAGAGTCTCACTCTGTTGCCCAGGCTAGAGTGAGTGCCGTGGCGTCAGCCTAGCTCACAGCAACCTCAAACTCCTGAGCTCAAGCGATCCTCCTGTCTCAGCCTCCCGAGTAGCTGGGACTACAGGCATGCACCACCATGCCTGGCTAATTTTTTCTATATATATTTTTAGCTGTCCATATAATTTCTTTCTATTTTTAGTAGAGATGGGGTCTCGCTCTTGCTCAGGCTGGTCTCGAACTCCTGAGCTCAAACGATCCGCCCACCTCGGCCTCCCAGAGTGCTAGGATTACAGGCGTGAGCCACCGCGCCCGGCCCATTTTGCTTATTGTTAATTTAACTCTACACACTAAGCTTTAATAAAACCTTCTCCCAAGTCATAATGTCACACTTAATTAACTCACTTCATGAAAACCAAAAACAATGGATCCTAAATATTATTTTAACCATGTTTTCAAAGAAGCTTACTGCACTCCTCTAGAACTTCACAGCTTGCATGGCTCAGTGCAATTTTAAAATCAATTTGATTCACACTTTGTTCTTGGGAAGACCAGCTCTTTGTTTTCTGTCTTCTGATGATACATATAGTTCAGGTATAATGGGTGGAACATAAGAAATAATGAAGAATAATGGAAGTGTATCTCTTAAAACTGGTATCGCATCTCTTGCAGGAAAAATAGCAAAATAAAACAAGAAAACCTCCTTTGAAAATTGGTTTTTTTGGAAAAGAGCTTAGAAATACAAGTCAAAGTGAATTTCATCCAGATATCTACCTTTAGATCATTAAATTCCTTATAATTTTTATATTGTTCAAATATTTCCATTATTAAATATTTCTTCCATCCATTAAATAACCAAATCATTTAACCAAATTTCTTAGTCAATAAAAAATACAATATATAAAATGCAAAAAGATGCCATTATTGTTTAACATCATAGTCAAAAGAAAATAATATAGAAATTATATTTCCTTTGATAAATATATTCATGGTAGTAGCAATAATCTATGCCAATTTTATTTTTAAATGTTCTTATTTTTACTATTAATAAAGATTTGCCTTAAGAATAATGAAAATAACTCATCAGGTTAACTATTTGACAAGTGATTTGCAAATTGCTTTACAAAGATATTAGTTCCATTAACTATTAGAGCCAGAATCCCTGGATTACCAAAAACATTTTTAAGAGACATATAATAAAAATGTACAGTGTCACATCTAAGTAATTTTTACCATAACTACAGATATTTTAAAAAATATTTCATTCATTTAACTTAATGTTTATTTACTAACAAGATAGGTATTATAAATTTGAATAATTCAAGATGACACAAAAAATGAACATTTATTACCATAGCGGACTAAAATATCTGATATTATTAGTTACTTTATAACATAAGGTTAGCAAGTTCAAAACTCTAAATTCTATTTCCTCCCCTTTAGATAATCTACCTGAAATAAAGATACAAAGCCAGCAGACAGAAAAGAAAAGGTAGATTCAAGGGTTTGCAACATATATGACTTCTGTTATCTCTAAATTGAGTGCTCAGTTGAAGATACATCTTATTGCAAATTCCTGTTGTAATTATCTCCTGTGCTCAATGGAATTTTTGCATTCTCAATTTATCACTAACTACCCTGTTTATGAGTTTTAGTTATAATCCACTTCAAATAATGTTGAAAGAGCCACATAATATTTCATTAATAATTTGTTGAAATGTTTCTTTTTTGTTTTTGAAGAGGAAAGTGTACCTTTAGCCATGAGGTTTTTAGCTAAAAGCTACAAACAGAAATAGGTTTGCAATTTTCATACATCTCCATAGAAATTTCCTAGCTTCAGGCACGTGAAATGTCTGTTCTTCTTACCTAAATTTCTCCAAAAATTATTGCTAAAATGAAAACATCTTTTCCAATAAATATTTTCACTGCAATGTAAACACATACTGTAAACATTGGTTTAAACTAATCAAAAGAAATCAGACTACTAGCATCCTAGGATATTGCTAGTTGGAGGAGCTGGCCCCAGATGTGAAAAGCATTCTTCGTTGTCTGAAGTGGTTACAGTAAAAATAGGCCTACAAAGAAAGACTATGGATTGTATATCATAATAGTATAGCATTATCACCTGGCCAATCATCTGCTGCCACACAAAGGTCAAGCAAACAGCAATGCAATTCCGAGCAGAAAAAAGACAATAACCCAGTCAGAATCGAAGCAAAAGTTTAGTTCAATGAGCATTCATTCTACCCTTCCAGAAACCACGTGAGGCAATGAGATATGGGCCCTTACCTGAGGAATTCACAGTCTAACTCATGATACAGCTATATGAACAAACATGTTATAGCATGACAAAACAATAAATAGCACATGCGAGGCACAGCAATATGAAATTACTGTAAAATGGAAGTAGGGCAATAACTTCTCTTTTGAACGTAAAGAGAAGGTTTCTTAGAAGTGGTGGCTGAGTGAGCATGCGTATATTCATTCATTTATCAGATACTGATGGAACATTGCTACGGGTTAAATCGTGTTCCCAAAAAGATATATTGAAGCCCGAATCCCTAATACCTATGACTGTGACCTTATTTGGAAACTGGGTCTTTGTAAATGTAACCAAGTTAAGATGAGGTCATTAGGTGGCCCATAATCCAATATGGCTGATGTCCTTATAAGAGGAGGAAAAAAATTGAACATCCACAGACATAGAAGAAATATGGCCATGTGAGACGGTGGCAGAGCTTTTGCAGTTACACTCCCACAGCTGCAGAACAACTGATAACACCAGAAACTGGACCAAGTGAAAAAGGCTCTTCCCCCTAGAGGTTTCACAGGGAGCATGGTCCTTTCAACATCTGCTACTGGACTTGTAAACTCCCAAACTATGGGAAAATAAATTTCTGTTGTTTTAAGCCATGCTGTGTGTGGTATAGTGTTATAGCAGCCCCAAGAAGCTAATACAAGCATTTCCTATGAAAAAGGCACCATGACTATGTGCCCTACAGATGCTAACAGGCTGTTCTATGCAATAAGATTAACAGGAACAAAACACAAAATTATGAAAAGGCATTATTTGTTGGGAGAGTCGTAAATGACTTAATATTACTATAGAAAAAAATGGGATGAGTAGAGAGTTAAGCATGGGTCAGATAATTAAAAAAAATTTCAGGATTAATCCTGTTGATATCAGTTATGGCTTGTAGTGTAAACTAGGAAAATGATATATTTATACTTTCAGTAAATCACTCTGATAGCAGCAAGATAACTGACTAGTCCTGGGCAATACCAGGAGAAAGCCCAGTCCAGAAGCTACAGAAATAGTCAAAGCAAAAGAGAAAAGGAGGATCTAAATGGAGGCAGCGGTACCAATGATTTTCAAGCTAAATGATTTAAAATGTAGACAACTGTAGAAGAAGCTATGTGAAACTAATACTTTTTAAAAGACCATTGTTTAAGACAGTATGATAATAAAAAAGAAAAAAAAAAATCCACAAAAAATAGGTTTAAAAGATAGGTGAAAATTGGTCCTTCTGCCTAGAAACCAAGGATAAAATGTAGAGATCACACACACACACACACACACACACACAGATATGTTGAGTGGATTTTGGTGTGGGAGCCAGAGACAAATCTGCACGTGGGAGCTGTTTGAAATTCTAGGCTAAGAGCATGGCAGATGTGAGAGAGTCCTTTGGGTCCCACAGCAGATAAAGAGACTTCCACAACGGGACTGTTTTAAGTCCTGATTTAGCTGGGCATTTGCAGTTTACCATGACTTAAGATTTGTTTTTGACAAACTCATTATTTCTCAATCTACTGTGTTAAAAAAATAAATAAAAGAAGCATAATAAATATGTCTCTTCTTGCCATTCTCTGATATTAAATCTAAACAGTAAGAAAATTTCTCCTGTTTTTTTCTTCCCCCCTATTTAATCTAATAGATGGATTCATGTGTTCTGAGTAATTGCATGAGTTTGGAAAAGGTAAGACAGGAACTTCAATGGAAGCAGGCCACTGCTAGACTGGACAACTTAACTCAGGATTTATAGTCCTTGCCCCCTAGTTGCTCAGAATTAGTGAACATATGCAGGTCTCAGTACACCTGGGCCTATATTTAGGCTTGTCATGTTCAATATTTTATTAACACACTAACTGCCATGTGAGTTGCATTTAACTCATGCTAGTTTTGAGCCTGGGGCCTCATGAAGCATATGTAACTCACACATCTCTTCACAGTGGGAGCCATGAGAACTATTTTTCAAGTTGTATATAACTCCCACACAGAAAACAATAAAAAAATGAGAAATTTGTCATTAAATTAGAAAGAATTGTTTTGTTTTCGAAGTATTTATTCTATCTTTATAATGAAACACCATGGCCCCAAGGAAAAATTTTTTTTTTCTAGTGTGGGCAGTCAATGTGTTAATAATGATGTTAATAATGATGATAGCAACTAATGTGTATCCAGCCTTTATCATGCTCCAGGCTCCATGCTATAAGCTCAAGGCATTAGTTTATTTGATTCACACTATCAACCAGGCTCTAATCATATACTTATATATGGAACATATATATATATATATATATATATATATATACACACACATAAATATATATATAAAATCCTAGTAGAAAAGCATATTTCAAAGATAAGCAACTTTTTCAAGTGCTGAATTAGAGATTCAAATATGTTTTTAATTATTAAGCTATTGGAGTCAATCATAGGTATTAAATGGCCGTAATATATACATACACATATGGTTCCCAACCACTTAATGATGGTTCAACTTGTGATTTTTTACTTTATGATGGGCTTATCAGGATGTTAGTCTGTCAGGAGCCTCTCTCTCTCTCTGTATGTATGAAGAGAGAAGAGAGAGAGAGAGAAGTGTGATTTAATTCATGGGCTCTTCACAAGATTCTACAGGATCAGACCCAGCTCCATCTGTGCTGTGTTACCTGAGACAATTTACCTAATCCCTCTAGGCCTTGGTTTCCTCAACCATGAAATGGGAAAAATAAATAGTATCTACTTCAAAGGGTTGTGGGAGGATTAAAGCAGTTAATATATGAAAATGCATAGAAGGCATGAAGGAAGAAAGCACTATTTAGCTATAATCTTCTCATTTTCATCACCATCATCATCATCATTACTGTAAATGGTTACTCATTACTGCAGATATTTAAACAGAGGTTGGACAAATACAAGCCAAGGATTTTATAAAAAGGATTCACATGACAGATAGGTAATTGGATAAGATTATCATTATCCTGTGGGTTAGGGTATGTGCTCATATAAATCTAGGAAATACTACATAATACATTGCCTTCTTGGACTTTCAGAATTAATGTCAGGCATATTAAGGGCCTCAATGGTCAATGAGGCTGTTTATCTTGCTTTTAATCCAGCATTTTTTGGCTCTGTCAGATGTTGCTACCCTTCTTGCACTTTATAACTGAGTCAAACTCACAGCATTGGTCTATTTAACACATACTATACAATGTGCCTAATCTGAAAGCAAAGGGAAGCATTCCTTATTTTTGGTCCTAATCCACCAGTAATTCAAACTCAAATAGCCAATCACTTAAATGGGCAAAATAGAGGTAGAAAGAAGCCTTTTAGGGACTAGGGAGCATTCCTTAGAAAGTGTTCCCGGTTTACTGATTATGGGTTTAGACTAAAAAATGTCTCCTTGAGTGAGTAATCTAAACTTAGACTAACAAATCATCATAGGATGAAAATGTAAGAAAAGAATGTTCAAGTATATATTGTGTTTTTTATACAAAGCTGTAGAGTGATCCAGGGTAAAAATAGCTTTGGCTGACATCACAGAGCCATATATCTTTTGTCCATAAACAAATCGAAATTATTTTCTATGTGTGAATGAAATGAAACAGGCTTTGTGTTCTTGTTTCCATTGTCTTTACCACAAGATTTGGGAAAACCAATACACTTTCTCACCAGTTTAAAATTTTATTTCTAAAATTTTACACAACTCTAAGGGCACAATTTGGTATCAGAACCTGTCTCCTTCATAGGAAGATTCCAAAGTACTGGCAAAAGGTATTGTAATATATGGTTTTTTTCTGCATATTTTCAATGATCTAAACACATTTTTAAAATATGCAATATTTTATAAGAAATACATAATTTCTTAATTTATATAATCAAAAGAGTATTAGAGCCAAGTATTTGTTAAAGAATGGAGTTTTTAAATAAATAATTTACAAATATTTATTTTAATTGAGAGAAAATCGATCTCAAAATCTTCAAATTTCCATCTTAACCTACAGACTTGGAAGGGAAAAACTATCATGTATTATGTGCCAGATATTCCCCGAAGCACTTTTACATATTTTATGTCATATGAATCTCATATCAACCATGTGACTTCAGATTCATTAATGCCACATTACAGGAAAGAAAAGAATAGCTCAAAGAATTTACATTATGTTCCCAAGGTCTCCCTACTAGTGATATCTTAGTAAGAGGCCTAAGTGAAGAGGGTGAAACTTGGTCCTCCAATTCCTAAGTCTAGTGCTCTGTATGCTGTTCTCAGGGGAGAAATGTAAGATAAGACACAAACTACAATAAAGCAAACACTGGGGTCCTTCTTTCTCTAGAAAAGAAAAAGAAGGCAAACGTTTAAAAAATTCAAAAATAATTGGTACTCAAGACAATAAAAAATAATACTGTTGAATTCAAAAAAGAAAAATACATATATGATACAAATTCAGCTGGTCATTTATAAACCAGCTAACCCAGAAATCACAAAATAGCAGTGTTTGAAGCTAGAAAGAAATGCCTAGTCTTCCCTTTCCTCTCTTGGGCATCCCATTTTGCAGATGTCTACTAAACTCTAAAGAGAATTAAGTTATTCAATCTTGTGTCAAATAGGATAAGAGTGGAAAAAAAAAAAAAGCACCAAGCTTGCATAATCAGCAAATCCAATCTGGATGTACTTAATTTGGACATAGTCAATATAGTAATTGACTTGGTTAAGTTCGCCATTTTGTTAGATGTTCTCAGTAGTCAAGTAGTAATATTTACGTAGCCCATAGAAGTGGCATTCACATAAATCAATTGAAGTTTGCAAAATGTCCTGCAAGAGTGGTAAGCATCGTTACTATTCAAATTAATACCAAATCTCACCTGTTCCACAAAGCTATATAAATGTAAAATAGACTCATTTCATTTTCTTCAACTATTTCCTGTTTCCAATCTGTAACATCTGATCTTAGTGCTCTTTAATATTTTATCCAAATGACTAAAAGAAGTGAAAGAGAAAAACAGATCCCTGGAACTGACAAACACAGATGCAAATCCTGATGTCACCATCAGGGCTGAGATATACTGTCAATACCTAAATTTTACATAAAAAAGGAAGGGTTGCTTTGGAAAAATCTCATCCCATTTTCCCTAACTTCTGTGAAAACACAATGGACTGAGGAAAGGGAATAAAATGTTTATTTCAATTGATCAACCTTTCTTTGAGAGCTTACTCTAAGAGACATACAATATCTAATAAAATGTTCACCAAAACCCTACGATGATGATACTCCAATAACCCACTATATTTTAAGATAATATAGAAACCATAGCTTTGAGAAGATATATAATGTTCCCAAGGACAAGTAACTGAGTCAAGTAGGGACAAGAGATTCAAATTCTTGCAGTTTGATTGCAAAAATAAGATTTTAACAATGAATGCTATCCCCTATCCCCCAACATATTTTATAAGCATCTATCTCATGCTGTTAACTAACAAATTATACATAACGATTTTTTACATAACATAGCGGTTATGTAAAAAACGTGAAAGAGGCCTGTGTCTGGATGCAATAGCCTCATTTTGTACATTAGGATACTGAGGTCAACCACATTAATAAAACTAACCACCCAAGGTACTATCAGAAGTTAGTAGCAAGAGTGGGATCAGCACCCAGAATGTATAACCTGAGAGTTTTTCCCCTGTGCAACAGGCAGAGCTGCATGTTTCTTGAAGAATTGTAATCATATTGATCACTATCTGAAGGGTAAAACTTAAAAACAGAAGAAGAAAGAAAGGAAGGAATGAAGGGGAAAAAAGGTGGGCAGGAAGAAAAAAAAAAGCCATGCAAGAAAATGAAAAGATAGGAAAGGAGGAAAAAAATTGGCTGTATGATGTGATTATTAGAAAACTGTCCAATCCTTTAGACTGCTTAGGTTATTCCATAATCCCATTGAAAAGATCAAAAATCACATACCTATTGTGTAAGAAAACGTGCTAGACAATGAATGGGACATATGAGAAACACAAGCTTTGTGTCTGCCCCTGTTTAACCTAAACAGCAATGAAAAGAAAAATTGTTAATGTAAGGTTGATTATTGAATAAGATGCCTTACATTGAAAAGCTTATGGAACTGTGGTATAACCTTTCCATTCCTCGAACACAAATAATAAAGGGATGCATTCTTATACAAAACACATATAACAACACCACAAATTCTTACTATGGCTAATTTATGGGGCAGAAAATAAAATAGTGCCACCCCAGAATTATTTGTAATCCTTCCCCAAAAAGAGGAAGAGCTAATTCTGAAGTCTCAAGTTCCCTCTATGTTTTAGCTGGCTCTTTAATTTCTCTCATGCAAGACATAAATTAATTAGTTGTTTCCCTAAAGTACCACGGAGAGGCCAGTGGGCCAATAAAATGATAAACCCAGCACCTAGCACAATGCCTAACAAATACGTTGCTCCCGAAATATGTTGGATAAAAAAATAAACGAATGAGTATAGCAGAGATTACTACTTGTCCACTAAAGCCCTTTTTCTGTTTTCCCAGGGCACTAACCTAGACTAGATTCCCTGATTTCCCATGCACAGCCAAGAAAGGTTGTGTAACTGAAGTCTAACCAATGTAGGTGGCAGTAAGATATGTCACATCCAGGACTGTCCTATAAAATTTCTCACAAGCTGCTCCAAGTTCTTTCCCTCATTCTGCTGAATCTGCCTGGATCCCTGAATAACTGTAGATCAGTTGACTGCCTCCCTCCCCGACTCCTGGACATGGAATCACTCAGGATTTTTATGAACTTGAGAAATAAAATTCTATTTTATCATCTTTCTTTTAACCCATTATGTTGGGAAAATAAACCTTTATACTGATATTTTATTTGATTTTTGAAAACATTTTATGCAAACATATTATAAATAAATATTCTGGGCAGCTTCAGCTTTATTATCAGCTCTACGGGAGCTGTCTCTCTCCCTCTTTTTTTTTTTTTTTTTAAGAAATTCAAATCTTAAATTAATGTGTTAGTGTGCAAAAGACAATGAAACTTATTTGACCTTTCCTGTGAAGACATCACATCTCCAGAAAAGAAAGCTTTCACAGGGCATAGAGGTAACATATCCCTTGGCAACTTAACAATCTGTGTGTGGGTGAAGGAGATAGAGAAAAAGACTGTGGCTTGCAGGTATGGCCAATCATTCTATTAATACTCTGTATAATGAAGCACAGCTCAAGATAGCATTCACATTAAAGACTGAGTTCTGTGCAATTTATTTGTTTCCTGTTAGGGAGTGGAGCAACCAGAGCCCGTAATAATGACTTCATGTTTACAAAAAAAAAAAAAAAAAACACCCACAAAAACAAAAAAACAAGAAACTGGACATTGTATCTGGAAACCTGGCATGAGAAGAGATCTCAGTCATTTTCTTTTTGTGTTAATTCAGCTGGTGCCTTAACACTGTATCAGAAATTCACACTGATGGATAATGAGTCAATGCATGGTCAGCACGGAGTCAAGGTGAAAGGAGAAAGCAAATATCAAAAGTGGAACTAGTATAACATATTAAATATTAATCAGACAATTTCTTTACATAAAGAATCCCCCTCCAACAAATTATACAGAAACAGACAAAACATGAAAATGGAGAAATTGGAATCCTCAAGGTAGAAAAGACCTAAAAAACAGTGACAACTGTGGACTGTGCTTAATGCATCCAAAACACTTATCTCTGACTCATAAATCACCTGGTGTTATACAAATACTTATACTCTAAAACCCTCTTCAAAAATCACCCCCTCTGAAGGCCTTACCTGACTTACTTATAGCTGCTCCTGCCCAAAAGGGAAATAATCTACCTTTTGTGTGCTCCCATAATTCTTGGTCCTTACCATAAAATGCATCGTCACCATCATCATCACCATTATCACTAATATTTATTAGGTACTTACCAGGGACATCAAACAAGAAAATGTTCTAATTTGGATTAGGGAATAAATAGTAAGAATTATTCTACTTAAATTAAACAGTTCCATAGGAAAGATAAAAGAAAAGTGCAGTCCAGCAAATCACTTTCTGCCTGATACATGGATTACTGATGTCTTCAAATTTATAATGGAGTCCCCCTACATAGTCCTGTGACTACATGACTTTATTCAGCAATTAGCACTCTATTGTCACCTAGTAACAGAATAGTAGGTGTTTATCTCACATTTCTTTCTTTCATGATCAGTAGGAAACAGCTTTCCCGTAAGGTAGGGCACCCTTCTATGCTTCAGTAAATGGCAAAGTAAGAGAAGAAAGAAAAATATACCAAATATTAAGCTGAAAGAGAACAGCAGAGGGTTTGCAGAGCCAGCTGTTCTTTTTTTTTCTTTCAACTGATGTATGTCAGGCTGGTATAAAAGGGACGAGTTGAACATCTGGACCAAAACCAAGGCATTTAACATTTTCAAGCAATTCAGAGGCATGGATGATTTATGATGTTATTCTTAGATTTTTTTTATCATGTGTCCTCTAACTTTATGAAATGTGGACAGGCACATAAACCTGGTGACACTCCATGATATAAAAACAGTGATTGAAGACTGATAAAGAAGAAAGAAAAGAAGAATCATTTTAGTTGGAGATGTTCAGAATAGGGCAGGCCCCTGGGAAGATGAGTTGAATTTTGCTCTCGACACTGTGCCTTTCAGAAATTGGCAGGAGCTTTGTGTTTAGGCAATCACCTGCCTCCTCTATCGCCAGAGAAAGCAGGGTAAGATCTGTAGCTTAACTGATGTACCCAGGTGGCCTTTTCCACTAGAGAAGCCGAGGCTGTCATATTATTGAGTATTAAATGGCCCTCAGAGAATAGGACCACCACAATATCTTTTCTATCTTCAAAACGACCCATCTTCTTCGGTTTTAGGTGGAAAAAGAAGAAAGAAAAAGAAAGGGAAAAAAGGGGGAAATGTTAGGATGACTTGTGACATACCAAGGAAAACAGAAACAGCATGACACTTTGGCAAAGCTGAGTTTGTTTATAAATCACTTCTGTAACAGGTAACCTTCTACAAGACTTATGCTTCACAAAATATCTGTAGGTAGCAATTTCTATTTTATGGCAAAGACATGCCATGTATTTAGAGGCACTAAAAACTGTCCTATATCATTAACTTGTTGATTAATTTCAAACTTAATTTGCAGTATCATGAGACTTTTTTTGACTTGAGCAGATTTGTGCAATGACTTAAGATATCACATTTTTATATATATATATATAGTTAAATAGACTTTTTCATTTATTTAAAGTGTATGACTCAATGCAATGATAATCAATGTAATATGAATTTGCTAAAATAAGTAATAGACTATGGCATAAAATGCTAAATTATATCTAAATATAGGACTAATATTTTGGGAAAGTCATTAGTCTTTTTCTCATTTATTTAATCAATATTTCAACCAGTGACACTTGATTAGTATTGCAGAGTGTGAAGAATGTGGTCGTTCATTTTATCATTAAATAAAAATTTAAACATTCATTTATATTTTCTGCATTTATGATAGTTTTGGCAATTAAGACTTTTTAATTTCCTCATGGTCAATGTGTTTAATGACTAAATATAAATATTTTATCACTTCTAATAATTATTTCTCGGTAGGAACATAGCCATGTTTTTTTAAATAAGTCTTGTCACATTAGGAAAGTTCATCAGGAATGTATGATGTCCCTACTTTACACATAGATCAAAGACAGGTGAGCAACACCTCTGGAGATTTTTAGTTATGTGAAAATGTACCAGACCCCCAAGAACCTACTTTATAAAGTATATTGGGTAGTTACAGATCATTTGCTAGCAATCTAATGAAAGGGGTAACATTTTTAAGTTAACCTCTTAATATAAACATCAGATGTGACATTGAGGGAAAAGAACTCTTCTTTCTAGGTGTTAAACTGCATTAAGAAGCATGGAAGTGAACTTCACCATAGAATGATTTTAAGGGAGTTGGGTGACCTTTCCTGCCTCCCTCTACTAGCTGAATCTCCATCTGGGATCCAGAGATAGGTAATACTGGATTTCCCACATAAGGCAATTCATTCCACGATGGATGTATACATGACTGTAAATAAATATCCATGAATATTGCCTTATACCTGAGGAGCTCATTTCCTTTACTGCATTAGATACTTGCATTACAAAACAACCCTTTCCTTTGGGTGTCCTAAAATAGAGCTGCTTAATTATTCCTGCCATGCATCCTGGAGAACAAAAGTTCTCCTAATCATAGCAAGGAAATCATTATTATTGATTAAAATGTCATTTCAGTCAGAGATCAGGAACCCCCAAAAAGATCATTTTTGCTTTCCAAATTAACTATAAAAAGTTTAAACTGTAAGTGAAATGCCATTCTGTGCTGTTGCAATGAATTTCCAATAATAGTATCTACTTTATACTGGTTCAAAAACATTGCTTTAATTAGGTTGACCTTTAAAGAGCTTTTCTAGAACTGAATTCCTTAAAATGCTTCCAAATACTATATCTGCATGTAATCTGTCTGTCCAAATATGATTATAAAAGCTTTAAGTTCACAACTTAATATTTGTTTTAGGCACCAAATATCATTATTGCCACTTCTTCTGCCAAACATTAAAATCCTGTGTAGAGCCCATTAAAAAATTTAAAACTTTAATACATGCTTATACCAGCTGAGAATTTGCCTAATGCTGAAAATTGAATTCTTAGGTGGGGTGGAAAGGTGGACAAAAAACAAAACTTGCTCCAAGACATCAAGCACATACTAAGCAATATATCCATTTAAAGAGTGTCTACCAAATAATCACAACCTCCACACTTGCCTAATTCTTACCTTGGCTTTCAGTGTTTAAAAAACAGTTTGACATTCTTTATTCCATTTGAAACTCACAACATTCCTAGGAAACACAGAAAAGCAGTTCTCCATTTCAGAGATGAAGAAATAGGTTCAGGGAGAGTAATCATTTCATTCATCTCTAGGTCTTTAACAGCCACCACCCTCAAGGAGTGGGACTGTCCTCAACCCACTTGGCCTAAGTCACAGATTCCCTGAGGTTCACTAAAGAACAACAGTAATCACAGATCTGTAATCACTGGATGAAGCTTCCACCTTAACTGGTGGACCCTCCATCCTCCTCCATACCTTAAAGACTAGGGGGAAGGGGAGATTAGAAATAAAGTGACTTTTCCAGGTCAAACAGCCCACCTGACATGAGACTATTACTATATCTTCTGACTCCCACTCAATTGCTTTTTCTACAATCTCCTGCCTGTTTTACTTTTCTGGAATTGAAGAAATAGAAACATTTTTGGTCGTGTTCTGAAAGACAGCTAACCAAGCCCAAAAGACAAGGAATTTACCTTAGAAACATCGCCTTCCTTTATAAATTCAAGTTTTTCAGAAGACACTAGGGATTGAAACCTGGTATTAAATTTGAACTATTTCCCTGATTTACAGTTTTTGAAGAACGAGTGTACCTCCTACATGGACATAGACAACCATCTTGTAGTATTGAGTGTGTCACGTTCTATACTAAACAAATAAGAATATACAAATTGTAATAGAAATATACTTTATTGCCCTTTATATTCTGTATCCTATCACATATTTTCAGACACAATATTGATCAGTCTTTAAGTTGATCAATCACATAAAACTATTATTTTCAAAACTGCACAAAATTATTATTTTCCTTCCAGTAAGCATTAAAAGCCATTTATGTCTTCATAATACTGCTTCAATCATAATACTGCTTCAGTATTTTAAGTTTTTAGCCTCTGAAGCATATTTCCTCAACAAAAATAAATAAGTAAATAAAGCTATTGCAAGTGCTTGTCATTACCCATCCCCAAGGTGTAGCAAGAGATTATTGTGAGAATGATCATATTTATACAACTTCCCTTTGCTAAGCAAGAACATAAGCCCTTATTACCAGAGTTTACATCATCATTTATATGAAACATATGAGGATTGTTTATTTAAATGAGATGAAATTATTCTTATCTAAATCAAACAGTACAAAGTAATCAGATGCTGGTTTTAACTCCTCCACAGAAAATATATTTGTAAACTCACATAACTTGGCCAACTGGTGTTATTATTACAACTACAGCACTCGATTATTTAGTATGGCTCCTAATCATTGCCTGCCAGAAGAAATTATTTAATGGGAATCACATCAGCATCACTTCAGCTTTGAGCTTCTATCAGGTTGAGAGAGAAAATCTTAGTAGATGTGAAGATTCAAATTTTTCCAGCTCCTTTTCTGGGTTCATTCACTCATTCAAAAATATGTATCGTGTGACAAATATGTACAAGGTACTGGGGGCATAACCCTGACCACAAGTCTAGTGGGGGACCAAAAATTAAATAATAATGAAGGAAACACAAATCATTTGTGTTTTGTTACACAATTATTTGTTAAAGCATTCATTTAACAAATATTTATCGAGAGACTCCTATGAGCAAGGGACTATTATAGATATTTGAGTTACATCATTGAAAAATATGGACAAAAATCAGTGTCCTCTCTGAGTTCATATGGTAGGAGGCTGAGACAGGTGCAAGGATAAATGCTGGGGAAAAAAGTAGAAGAAGGGCAAAGGGGACCCAGGGCATTGGAGATGGAGGTTATAATTTTAAATAGGGTGTTAAGGATAAGCTTTATTGACGATGACATTTGAGCAGACTTTAAAAAAGCAGTATGTCCTGCATAAGTGCTGAGGAGAAGAGTCTTGAACAGCACACGGCCACAGAAAGCATACTAGTCTTTACCCCAAGTGCAGTGGGAAGCTAACCACATGGCTATCAGGATTAACTCAAATTTCTCGCCGGCTAGCTAAAATGAATGGTGGGATTATTCACTGAGTTATAAGAGTGAAAAGAACTACAGAAGAAGGAACCTCCAGGTATCAGTTCATTCTTCCACAAATGCAGCTTGCAGGATACAGATGAGATCAGCAACCTCTCTACTCATTTTCCCACTTTCTTCTCTAAATTACACCCAAACGCAAGTAGGGATGTTTGGATACCCGTCCTTGAGATTACCACCATATTTAGAATAAGAGAATTATGCCCTAAACTACAAAACCACTTTCTCTGATGAAAAATATGCAAATGGATTTGAATCAAATGGTCTCATTAAGCAGTTATCCTTCCAATGTTGTCAGATCAAACAGGAACAGAATCAGTAGGGGGCCATTCATTGCTCCGTCATCTCTCCCTCCTCTATCCTGTGCTCATTTCATTCTTTTGGATGTCGTTAAACTTGATGCCGGAACTGTGGTACACCCCAACCCGATTTTTTCCTAAGTCATCTTCATGGCCATTTTATGATTTCAGGAAAACAAAAGTATCACAGTTATGAAACATTTCTCTCTGCCATAATGTCATTAATTTTTTTTTATTTTAATGGATTTAAGCATACCACAGAATGACTAACATTGGTCTGGTATTAAATGCTTTTAAAGATATTAAATATCAGAAATGTATTTTATCTCCCTGCTGGCCCCAGGTTGTGAATCTAGTTGTGTGTATTAAAGAGAGAAAAGAGAATGCAAAGACAAAAGAATACTTATCACCACATTTGGGAACGAAAGATAGTGTTGGTACTCAGTTAACCAGGGGCTGGGCACTCTGTCAGCAAGGCTGTGTGTGGCTGCAGTCTTCATGAGTTCACAGGCTTTTTGGGAAATTAAGTGTGAAAACAGACTATCAATATGGACAACGGTGTATCAAAAGAGTGGTAACAGTATAAATAGACCCAGACATTCTCAAGAGGGATTAAACCAACACCCTATGGGGATGCAAAAAAGAAAGGAAGCTAGCTCTAAATCAATGCAGTTATTAGTCTTTCTTTCTTTCTTTTTTTTTTTTTTAACTATGGGACAAGTACTGTAATTTCTACCATTAGATGAAAGGCAGGACTCTACTTTAGAGAAGAACCTTGTGCTTTTTTAAAAATGTAAACATATTTCTAATTTCCAAGCACAAAGAAGCAAACATCAGGTTTCTAATATAGCCTGGACATTCTGTTGCATGTGCTTAAATCCTGAAGATAAAGCCATTATGTGTAAGGAGGATAATTCCACTTTGCCTAAAATTAGGAACATTTCTGGTAACTTTTCTAATTGTCGCAACCTCCTGCTCATCTTTGCACAAGTAAGGCTTCCCTGGAGAGCCTCTTGCTCCTCCTATCAATATCTGTCTTTTGATACTTAAAGGAAAAAATACTGGTTGCTAAACAATAAGGGCTCTGATTTTTTAATTAATGCTACACCAAGATTATCAGTAGTGAGAGAGGAAAGCCAAATTATTCTTATCTGTTTTGTGAATAGGAGTTTAAAATGCTAGCTTTCCAAAACCCAAAAGAAATAGGGACAACGCCTAGGTTTTATAACCAGCAAATTGCATTTGTTTTTTTTTTTGTTTGTTTGTTTGTTTGTTTTTGAGACAGGGCCTCACTCTGTTACCCAGGCTAGAGTACAGTGGCACAATCATAGTTCACTATAGCCTAGAACTCCTGGGCTCAAGCAATCCTCCTGCCTCAGCCTCCTAACTAGGACTATAGGTATGCCATCACACCTAGCTAATTTTTTTCATTATTTTTTGTTGATACAGGGTCTCACTATGTTTCCAGGCTATTGCCCAAGCTGGTCTTGAATTCCAGGCCTCAAGCAATCTGCCCTCCTAGGCCTCCCAAAGTGCTGGAATTACAGGTGTGAGCCACGCTGCCCCACCCAAATCACATTTTTTTTTCTTTTTTTATCAGAATATTACAGGGGTACAAACATTTTGATTACATAAATTGCTTTTGCATCGTTTGAGTCAAAGTTAAGTGTGCCCATCCCCCAGATAGTATGCATCGTACCCATTAGGTGTGAATTTACTCATCCCCCTCCCTCCTCCTCTCTGCTTGATTTCCTATGAATGTTATTTCCATATGTGCACATAGGTGTTAATTGATTAGTTTCAATTTAATGGTGAGTACATGAGATATTTGTTTTTCCTTTCTTGCGATACTTCACTTAGAAAAATGGGCTCCAGCTCCATTGATGTTAATACAACAGGTATTAGTTCACCATTTTTATGGCTGAGTAATATTCCACAGTATACACAAACTACATTTTATTAATCTACTCATGCATTGACGGGCACTTGGGTTGATGCTACATCCCTGCGATGGTGCATTGTGCTGCTATAAACATTCGAGTGCAGGTGTCTTTTTTATAGAATGTCTTTTTTTCTTTTTTAATTTGGGTAAATCAAAAAATTCCAAAACAGCAAATGCTGGTGTGGATATAGAGAGATAGGAACACTCATACACTGTTGGTGGACTTCAAACTAGTACAACCTCTATAGAAAGTAGTATAGAGATACCTCAAAGGACTAAAAGTAGAAGTACCATTTGATCCAACAATCCCAAATCACAATTTTTATTGATACGTTTCCGTACTTGGCCTTAGGATTAGCTCAACAAACAAAGAGAAGTTTAACTCACCAGCCAATTTTACATTACCATTTTCCTCTTCACTTCTTTATAATACTTGACTGTAAGTAAACCAGAGAAGAAAATCTACTTTCTTATTTTGTAGTTACAACCTCATACTTGCACATTGTAACTCTGTTAGTGATTTCCTAACACAGATTTTATAGTCATACACTTCAGTTCAATTATTTCTTTTTCATATTATTTAAGAAAATGTGAAGGGCCCAGTTCATTCACATTTTATGTCTCAAGTACCATCCATAATATCTAGAATTCATAAGTGTAAGAGAACAGGTTCAATAATGTGCTGGCTTAGAAATGCTTTGGGAGCAGTGGCGACTGGCCCATTAACTCCTATATATTTGTGGGGTGTCAAAATAAATAGCAGGAGAACTTGGAGATAAAATAGGTAAAGAATGGCAGGTTCAAGCAAAGGACTCTGTGAGACTAGTTGACCTATATACACGGACAGACATAACCACATGTAAATTCAGACCAACTGAATCATATATGAAAGAGAAGTCTCAATATGGGCAGGAAAGAGGAGATGTTGTAGCTATATTAGCATATTTTAAAAGTACTGAATTGTAAAGCCATAGTGAATCATTGAGGTTCATGCTTAAGTAAGTCTAGAGGTAAGTTCAATAGAAAAATAACAGTACTTATGAACTCAGAGGTGAATTTAATGATACACAGCAGGGTCAAGAGGTTAAAGTCTCAAATATTCTGAACTTTTTTAGGAGTTGTAGAGAAACAAATTTCAATGGATTCTCTCCCTGTGTTGAAAAAAGAAAAGACCCATCCCCCTAAAGTCAAGTGAGATATTCTACTCTCACATTTCCACTATATATCATAACTATAATTAGGATTTTCATAGTTTTAAGGGTGGTTTGTGTTTTTCTTTCTGTGAAAATAATCTAAAAATCTGAAGGAGGGTGGACAATTTTAGCTTACAAACACAGCACTAGTTATTTACCTTTGTATATTTGAAAGGAAAATCTGGAAAAGCAATTTATATGTCTTGCTTGCATGCCTCATTCAGGAGGCTTTCCCCAAGCATAACAGTGTGACTTTTAGAAATCCAGCACTTTTTTATTCTGTAGGTTAGTGTATTTTTTATGACTGTTTGGTTTTTTTGTTTTGCTTTTATGCTAGAAACTGCTCTTTCATTATATACCATTTAGCCTTCTATCAGGACACTTTGTGTATACACACACACACACACACACACACCATGCACATACACACAGAGGGATGCTTAATAAATATTATTAGAAAATGAAGGTTAAATATAGCTATATCCAAGAAGTCACATATATCTAATTTGAAGGATCATCATACAAAGTACATATATCTTTAATATTTAGAGTTTCCACAAACTATAACTAAGCATGTATATTTTCAATTTAAAATGTTTGGGTACAACTTATTAAACATGGTATTCAATTAGCTATTAAATAACATTATGTGAACATATTTGACAAGACAATGCTTACAATGAAACCTCAGGAAGAAATGACTTTGAATCCAAGCTTTAAGGAGATATGAACAGTGTTAAGATAGATTTTGTCCCCTTTCTTTTAATTTTTAACAAACAGGGTAATTATAGTATATAAAAATATGTCATGAATGAAAACAGGCATGGATTTTAAGTCAGAATCCCAGAGTTTACGTCCTGATGTAAATATCTGTGGATCACTTATGAAAAACTTTACTTGTATGCAAATTGACAGTTATTTGATGAATTTAGTTTCCTGCACTCTCACTTAATCACACTTATTTAGTTATTTAATGAATTTAGTTTCCTGGGCTCTCAATTAATGTGAAAATATATATTTTTTACCTGTATAAATTCACTTTTGGGGAATGGATATAACCAAGAAAAGAAGCTTTGATGGGCTTCCAGCACAGAAAGCAGCAGATTTGAGAGTTAAGACTTGAAGACCAAGTTGAAAATACCATATGATCAAAATTACCCTACTTCATTATGAAGTTGCCATGTTGTGGATGGACATATTTTACCCTCTCTCAACAGGCCCAACAGAGATAGATTTTTGTGTTTTTGTTTTGTTTTATTTTTCCCTGCCATTGGAACAGGTCACTGCTTCTTCACTGAGCACTACATGGGGTTGACTTTTGACTTGTGTTTAGGGACCACTTGGTATAAAATTATTTATATTTGAACTTTAGAATCACACTTGGCATTGCAAGATATTTACACAAAAGAGACAGATGGGAAATCAGAGGACTGAATCTCACAGCTCATCTCATCCTCACTTTGGCAAATAGTATTGCTAGTGGAACTTATGCAAGAAGCATCTGGACCCGCCATTCTCTCACTTTCCCACTTTTTTCTCTCTCTCCATTTCACCCCAAGCTTATAAATATCCTGACATCACCCCCCCACTCCCATCGCTCCTTTGTTATTAACTGGGTAGAACAGAATTTTGAAAAGATAAATTTGTATTTAATGTAATTCCACATCATTTAGATTAATTTGGCTGGGCCTGGGAAGTAAAGGGAAACACAATCACAGAGATCGGAAAGGAAAGGTGAAGAAAGATCATGGAACACACTGAACGTCAAGATCAGATTCTTTACTCTGAAAACTGGGGAATATTTTCATCCACAGGAGGGACTCACAGGAGCAGTGTTTTGGGAAGATGAAACGTTAGAAATTACTGGAGAAGTGGAGATGAAAGACAATATCAGACTGAAGCAAGTAAGGTAAGGTGGCATTGAGGAGAAAAAAAGTGATGTTGTATATACTGTATCTATTATTACCTGTACTTATTACAATGGTTTGTTTCAAATCCCCTTGTGGTCTTTTCTCCCATCATAAAATAATAACATGAAACCAAATAACAACTGTAGGTGTTTTCAAAATTGAAAATTTAGAGACGTACTTCAGTCACCAGGTGAAATACACATACAATATAAAACATTGTATTGTAACTTCCTTATCCCCGAAGGATAAATAAATGCTTTGAAAAATGTCTCCAACACAAAAATACAAAGTTAAATTGCACATTATTAACATTATTTTCTAGACTATGAAAACAGTATATTTGAGGCAGAACAAAAAAAAAAAAGGAAAGAAAAAAAAAGAAATTACAAGACTTCATATTGTCATGGCAATGGCCTAGATTCACCATGGAGAGTTGTTTCTTGTAAAAATAGTAACAATAGAATTTTTTCCCTTAACTTTGTTAGAATCGCTAATGGGTGCTTTCAATTACCAGGAAACCAGATTCATAGGACCAGGTTTTGCATAATTTTTCCTTTGACTTGCAACTTCCAAAATACAATGCAATACGCTACCCATTAACTTTATTTGCTTCATGTGCAAGGCCTGCATTGTAACTATTTAACTGTTCTCCAGGGTCTCAACTAGATTAAAAGAGATCTAGAATGGATATATTGTTGAAAAATGCTAGAAGGTTCTTTTGAAATGATCTAACCTCAGCTAACTTTTGAGAGTTTTGAAAAAGGAAATTCTATTGTCATCATTTTCAATGATTTAGGTAGCAACCCATCCTCCCTGCTGTGCCAACACTTAGAGGTCCTTGGAAATAGAAAGATTAACAACAAAATAGAATAAAAAAGCAAGTGCAGCAACTATGATGGAACTTTCCAATTTACTAGGATTCTATCTAACACTGTGCTAGGCACCTTATAAATATCCTGACAAGAACTCTGAGATACTATTTCCATTAAATAGAAAAGGTCTCAGAGAATCAGAGAGTTAGAATTGCACTGCTAGCTGGTTTCAGCACTAGAGTTCAAACCCAGCACTGCCTCATTTCCAAATTGAATTTAATTGAAATATACCACGTTGTCCCCAAAACCAAGCCCCCAACTAAACAAGATTAAAGAATCGCATTGAAATATTATAGCACCACATCCAAGCAAAGCTCTGGCTCTTAGATGGCTGGAACATAAAGTTGCCTAGTCTGTTTTAAATATTTCCTTCTTCAATGATCATTAAAAAGCGATCGTGTAACTGGAAAATATGCAATGCACATTATTTATTTTCTATTTGTAGGAAATCGCCTGCATTAAGGCTATAGATTATGTGTTGCCTTACTATTTATTGTTTCAGTCTTTGCCAGAATTACTACATTACATGCTTTATGAAGCTTGCTACCAATACCACCTTGAAGATGACTTTAAATTATACAGAAAGCAACTCTGAAGAGGATGCTGACCAGTTATTCTCCATCTTCACAAAAGTCTATAAAAAGAGGAAAGATGTTAGACTTTGGTAATTTTTGGAGACAGCAGTGAAAAGAAAATAGGTTATTGAGTCAGGTAGATCCAAATCTAAAGTGCAGCTCCTGGGAATTACTAACCAAGACACCCAAGATAGAGTTTCTACACATATAATATAGCAGCAATAATAATGTCTACTTCACTTGGTTGTTATATAGCTTAAAAATGAGACATACCAATGACCTAGCTCCTGTATGTTGTAGAGAGAAAAGTTATAGCCTTGGTAAACTAAGAAAGTTTAATTCCCATCACGTGTTAACCAATTACTACGTGTAGGGTCTTAACGTAGTAGGATATTTCAACACTTCTGAGATCTGGTTTTCTGATCTTTATAAGAAAATAACACCTGCCTCACAGGAAGGATAGAGGTAACAGGCTTAGCCTAGTCCTGGCACTTGGTAAATAACCAATAAATGTTAGTTTCCTCCCTTTACATGGGAGACACTTGAAAAACGCCGGTTTACTTCCTATAGTAACATGTATAATATCCTACCACAAAGTGACTAAAAACCTGGCTCACTAAGGGAGAGGTGCAGAAAGAAGTTAATTCTACACTTTACATACGAAAGAATTAGGCAGCCCTTGATTAGTTCAGATGTAGACACTCACAACACTTCTATCATTAAGGAGGTATGATACGATACATTCCTGTAGAAACTTAGAATATAGTGTTCTCTAATTGTTTTGCTTAGGCTTTCAGTGCAAATCTTACAGTCACTCTCCTACTTAAAAGTCTTCTCTTGTTTTTAGAATAAAAAAAGTTACAAACCCTTCACATGGCTTATAGGACTTCCAGAAGATCTGGGTCTTCCCTAATTCTCCAGGCACGCTCCTTAGTCATACCTGGCTCCTTACTGTTTAAATGTACCAAGCTCTTGCCCATGCTGTCCTGTTTGAAATTCTTCCTTGACCTCGTCAACTCTTACTCCTCCTTTTTATCTACTTAAATGGGAACTTTTGCTAGCCCCCTCTAACTCATGTCTTTCTATAGTTCTCAGATCATCTCGTGTTTCTGCTGACCATAAAACACTTATCTAAATTAAAATTTTAATATGCATTTATGTGATTATTTGTTTAACATGGCTTCAGATCCCATGAAATTATAGACCTAATGAGAACAGTGCCTGTGTCTGTCCTGCTCCCTGACATTCCCAGTGCCTATCAGTATGGTCAGTGCTAGGGTATACTTACTGAATGAAGTCACTGATGCTACAGCCACACAATATTAAGTGGCTATTTCTTCAGCTGCTTTATGTAGAAAATATTTTTATTTTATATAAGAAAGTAGTTTGTTTTTTTCCAAAAGAGCATGTAATTTCTAGCCTAATTACTGAGCTCTTATTCCAATATATTAATAGTTGCATAAACACACTAATTAATTAAGTTCCCTTATTAAGGGGGGAATGAATGTATGAGCTAACAATACCAAAGTCACAGAGTGATCTTAGGATATGATTTAGGGCAGGATTTCTCTACCTGGACACTTGAAATTTTTGGCCAGATAATTTTTTGTTGTGGAGGCTATCTTGTACATTGTAGGATGTTACACAGCATCCTCTACGTACCACTAGATACAAATAGCACCAGCCCCAGTTGTGACAATGAAAAATGTCTGCAGACATCAACACATGTCTCCTAAGGGACAAAGCTACCCCTGGTTGAAAACCACTGAGTTAGAGTATCTGTATTAATAAAAAGTCCTTGTTCTCAATGAGCTTCAAAGCAAGGTGGGTAAGGTTAATAACAGGTATATAACTAGGAAAGAAACACAAATAAAGAAGAATCTCTCCTTTCTCAAGGATTTAGCATTTCATCATGTTTGTTCTCATTCAGGTTATGCCATGGCCACGGTACAAGTCAGTTTTTTATCTATATTATGAGCAGCTTAAGAAAGGCAACAATACATCATACGATATCCACAACAGAGCCACACTGAACATTTACAACAATCAGAATTCTGACTGATTGTGCTAGAGGAAAACCTGAACACCACACCAATCTCTCAGGAAAGGTAAATGTTGAGCATTTAGAAATTTTTTAAAAGCCAGTTTTCAGCATTATACAAGACTATGTTCACATTTCATTGGGCTAACATAGAAGATGCAAATACTGGGAAAATTATTTTTTTTTTCAGTATTTCCAGT
Organism: Eulemur rufifrons; assembly: GCF_041146395.1. NCBI lineage: Eukaryota > Metazoa > Chordata > Mammalia > Primates > Lemuridae > Eulemur > Eulemur rufifrons. The sequence goes on along the minus strand of NC_090989.1, from coordinate 181,369,096 downwards.
TCAATGAAAAATGAAATAGAATTGTTTAAGGGGAGAAAAGAAAAAAGGAAACCCTAAAGATTCCAGAAACATTATTGAACTCAATAATATTTTTTTACTGCTAAAAACAAGACAATATGATTTAATCATTAATTTATGCTCAGATCAGCCTTTCGTTTGGAAGATCCTAAACGGAAGAGATTGTGCCTTGAAATCTCCTACTTACTCTCCATCATCCTGTTCCAATGGCACCTCTCCTGGGACATTTCCATATACTCTGTGCTTCAAATAGCACAGGTCTAGTGATAATCTGTTCACCTGATTTTCACCCTGCTTTGACTATTAACTTCTTTAAAGCAAGGCCTGTGTTTAACAGTATATTGTACAATACTTAGAATTTGGTAGGAATTCCAAAATATCTGTTTAGCAAGTGACTAAATGAGTTGAGTGAACAATCAAATACGTATTATTTAAGTTGAGCACATGCTAGTTTGGGTTTGACTCAGTCTTAAGGAAGAAAAATGAAGATTTGTTTTAAATCATACTGCTAAAATTCCCTTGATGATTGTGTAACATCCATCAGAAATTATAGCACCTAAGTTGTTTTTAACAGAAACACCAGCAATTCCAGAAATGAGCTCCTAAATAAACACTGGGGCATTACGCACTATACATATAATGCATATTGTACGTTTTACATTGTAAAAATTGTATAATTGTATGCATTTTTCTCCAAGCAGACAATGAGCCCACCTATAAAAAGTAAGATGACATCCGTAAACTCATGTCCAGCTAATTAAAGTGTATAGACCTGACTAATGTATCTGTGTGGCATCAAATCTTACAGTCACCATTTCATTACATCAGAGGGCTGTCATAGCTTGATAAAAATCTGCAAAAAAAATATTTACTATAATTCATTTGGAGAAGATAATTATTTTATTTGGATGGAATGAAAAGGCCCAGAATGATTAAATTATTTGACACAACTATGACATGCTCATAAACCCACCAGCACCACCTTTCTGCACTGCAGGACAGGAAACAGTAAGGAGGCCCCTGTAATTGTGAAAGAGAAAACCACATGCTTCTGCACAAACGCCCTATGACCAGCCCAGTCATATTTCTTCATTCATGACATGTTCTGGTATTTTATAAAAGGAGCTTAGTTCTCCTTGATCACGTAACTATATTGGGAATAAAAAATGATTTTTACAAAACTTCAATATAGCAGTTCATTACATATAACCAATAAATTGACATTAATAATACCATTTTGGCTGCATGATGAAAAATGACTATGCACTTTAGTCCTGATTTGTGTTCCCATTATTTACCATTAACTCTCACTTATACGTGCTAATAGGGAAAGCAATGATGTGGAGAATCAGAAATAGTAGATTGTCTAAAATTATGTTTAATTGGTTCTGGGAAGCATGTTTCCCTTATTTTTCCCTCAGCAAATTTACAATATTAATTGTTCCGTTTGATTACAATTAAAAATCATTCCAATCACCCAAGGGTATTCTAGGTGTTAGAGGTAAGTACAGAGAATTATTATTTTGCTATAGCTTAATCCTAAAGACATTAAACACTTCAGGGAATAAGAAGAAAAGAATATTTGCTGAGTGTTTAATATGCCAAGCACTGGTTAAGTGCTTTTAAATATGCTGTCATTTCATCCATATCACCCTGCGAGGTACATGTTCCTATATGCAAGCTGTAAGTACAAAAATTGAGGCTGAAAATGGTAAGCTTGCCCAAGGTCACAGAAGCTACCAAGACATGTTATTACTCAGACTGTTAAGTGCACTGTGATATCCATCTTGAATGGATAGGAATATCATACCCTTTTTTGTCAAGTATCCTAAAAATAAGGCTAGTAAAAACTGCTAGAAAGCAAAAGAAATTATTTTGCTGCAGTTGACTTTGCCTCACACGCACTAAATAAAATGTTCCATGGGGGTAAACAGATGTTCCCAATCCACTGATGATGCTACATAGGTTTATAAATCAAAAGATAAGTGTAGAATTCATATATTTTATAAATATATGGATTCATAAAATATATGGATACATAAAAGATAGTACCTGGAGTTGTTTTAAAAAGCCCTAAGTGAAATATGATATATTCTGTATTCTTTCAGAAATATATTGAATATCACAGTATTTTAAATTTACAGATGTTAAAGCATGATACTAAATATATACAGGATTAAGAAGATGATAGCAATTTATAGCAGTTAATCAAAAGTAAATTACTTGTTGCAGGATCCTATAATTGGAATTGGACACTATTTTTGCATTAAGAAAGGACACAGCCTGCTCACTGGAAAGGTGCTTAATAAATCTGAGTTTTATTCTCTTCAGTCCCCTTTAGCCCAAGTTACTCATCTTGTTGCTGAAAATATACTCTCAGCTGTCAAAATTTTAGTATCAATCAACAATCTCTGCAGCCTGGGTTTTGCTTTGCAAAAGCTTGGCTGAAAAATAGATAAATCTGTCTTTCTGTGTATATGTTTATGTTTACAATACCTGCTCTAGCTGAAAACCAATGACAGTAAATTAAGGCTATGTGTGCTGTAATTTTCACTAAAGTGAACAAAAGAGCATGGAGCAACATAATTAATATGAGTCCCTGAAATTGGTAGAATAGAAAGAATTTAGCTATTAATTCCAAAACTGCTACAAAGTAGATTGTCCTTAAGCAAGTAACCTAACTAAACTGAACTTCACTGTGTTTAGGTCTAAAATAAGAAGGTATAATATTTTCTTCTGCTCTGAAAAATTCAACGATTCTAGATGTAAAAACAGTATAATGACCTTGCTATATAAAGTATAGTCTGTGGACCACCAATCTCAGGATCACCTAGGATCTGGTTAGAAATGCAAAATCCCAGGCCCCATTCAGGCTTCTTATCCAGGAGCAGAACTTGAAATTGTAACAAAATTCCCAAGTGATCTGTGGGCACGTGTAAGTCTGAGAAGCACTGGTCTAGGTATCAAGTTATAATAATAAACACACACCATGCCATCTAGTATGCATAAATCCGATTGTGTTGACAGTCTTGGAATTTCTAGTAAAAATGTGCTAGTCTTTAACAGTATTCAAATGTCTCATAAAAATTCACTCTTCTGACTTAGTAAGAGCTAACACTACAAGAAAATAAAAAATAAAAACCCAACACTAAAGCCAGGATCTATCTTCTTGCCCCCGTTTTTAAAGCTGTAAAGCACTTTGCTTGTAATAAGTTCCTGACCAGAGCTTGAAAAAGACAGCAACTACCCTGCCCTCTCTCCCTGTAGCAATAGTGTGAGCAACAGGAAATAGAAACTCTGATTCTTGTATTGAATTTTCTTTGATATAGGATTAGCAGTCAGGAAACACTGAGCCTATCAAGGTAAAAAGCACTTAGGTAACTACTGAGGGGAGTTCTAGAAGGCAGGGAGGAAGCGGCTCCCTTGGTGTTAAGTATCCATATTTTACATTAAGCAGGATAAGCCCCGCCCCTGCTATAATTTAAGTTACATCATAATTAAACACAGATGGCAATTTGCTGAATATAAAGAAAGAATCTTTGGGTTGTCTGCCAGTTATACAGCCCTTTCTCTTAGAAGGAAATCCTGGTTTCTCCTTGTACCTCAAACTAATTGGGGCAGGAGATTTTTCTCATTGTGGAATGTCAGATTGGGACACAGACATTAAATTATTCCTAAATAAGGGAGACAGTGGGTCATGTAAATCCAGAGCCGGGATGGCCAATTTCAACTGAGTACATATTAAAGAAGAAAGGAGAAACACCAAAGAGAAAAGAAAAAACACCATGGGGTGGGGCCAGGGAGGGGGAGCAAGCCAGAGCAAGCACGGAGTGACCGCATAGTCCCAGAAATACAGAAAGGGTATCCTTTGCTCCTGACCTGAATCCAGCTGTACTTCACAGCTGGAGGTTCTGTGAGATTCCCTGTATCCTCCCAGTAAACTAACTTTTTGCTTGGGCTAGTTTAAGAGGGTTTCTGTTTCTAAACAACTGAGATTTCTTGGCCAAGACATTGATTAAATGGGCTCAATGACAGCATATTTATGTTGCATATTTTTATACAAACCAAAAAAAATCCTTGAAATCAACAGTATAATTTTATCTTATCAGCTTTACTGCTGGGTGATCTTAGGCAAAATATCCCTAATTCTTTACATTTCTGTACTCTTACCCCTAAAGGTGCACAAAATTCTACAATAATGCCTTGACACTGGTCAGAAGTTAGGATAATTGCTGAAGCTACTTGAGAAGCAGGCATACTGTGCATAATCTGAGAATGTTACTTAGCAGATGCTGGCTTGGGGGCAGTAAGAGCGGCTCTGGCAACTTTAAATAGCTAATACAGCTTCTGAGGCTGCCCAACCACTGACACAGCAGGGTTTATCCACTGGGAGGCTATGACTCACTTATTCTCCCAACTCCCTGATGTAATCTGACACAATGTATCCCCAAGACACTTCCTGCTGCTAATGCTCCTATTTCTATCTTGGAGCCTTTTAATTTGTATTTTACCCAAATGGTTTATGTCTGCTTGTCAAGTGGGATTCTCACCTCACTTGGAACTCCTGGCTCTTTGATAAGAAAGAGTAGGCGGAAAGAAGAGCTGGCATGCCACAGAAACCTGTGTAAGCAATCAACAGCTTCTTTACAGCCAAGTGTGATTTTTCTGTAGCACTAGCTGAAAGCAGTACAGCACAACTGTCTCCTGCTAATATCAGATTCTCATACATAAGGTCCCTCTTAGTACTTTACCACCTTGCAAATGATAAGAGTTTGGGGTGCAACTAGCTTCTTAGACATCATGCCAGAGGGTGCATTTCTTGAAACTTATTTGCATAAATCCTTGCACTTAAGGTTCAAAAACATTCAGTTCCTGTTCATCTGTACAAATATAAGAAGTGATTATGAATTCTGGCCCTGGAATCAAGATGGAACTGAGTGTGAATCCCACCTCTGCCACAGATTTACTCTGAAATATTGAGAAACTTATTTAACCACTCTAAATTTCAGATTCTTTATCAATAAGATGAACAAAATGTTAGAACCTACCTTTAGATTACATTATAAGTATTAAAAGAAAAAATGTGTTTATAAGGATTAGGACAGTACCTGACACATGATAGGTGCTCTAAATATGTAAGCTGTTATCATCATCATCATCATCCACTTAGGACTGCTTTAGGTTTTTTTTATTATTATTTTTAATTGATAAATTATAATTTTGTATATTTATGGGGTATAATGTGATGTTTTGGTGTATGTAAAAATTGTGGAATGATTAAATCAAGCTAATTAACATATCTATCACCTCACTTATCATTTTTTGTGGTGAACCATTTGAAATCTACTTAGTTATTTTGAAATATAACATTATTGACTATAGTCACCCTGTTGTGAAATAGATGGCAAAACTATCCCTCCTATCTGTATAGAAAACTTTGTACCTTTTGACTAACAACTCTCCATTCTTTCCCTCCTCTGTACCCCCAACCTTGGTAACCATCATTCTACTACTTCTATGACTTCATTTTTTTTTAGATTTCACATACAGTAGAACCCCCTCATCCACAGTTTGCTTTCTGCAGTTTCAGTGACCTGCATGCAACTGCGGTCCAAAGATATTAAATGGAAAATTCCAGAAATAAACAATTCATAAGTTTTAAATTCCATGCCGTTCTGAGTAGTGTGAAGAAATCCCACACTATCCCACATAAGAGGAATGTAACCCCCTCAATAAGGGGAGGACCACTGTGTAAGTGAGGTCACAGGTATTTGCTTTATGGTGTGAAAGCGTGAGAACTCTCCCGTGTTCTCCTCTGTTTCTGCTGAGTACAAGTAAACATCATCCACTTTTCAGCGGGAGTAACGTCAGCTTTGTTCTCTCCTTGAGAGAGAAAAAAATTTGGTGGAAAAGTAAATGCTCACTATCAAGATTTTTCTTTTGGTTGACTGTGTGGCTCTGGACCAGACATTTCTGACCCTAAGTTTCCTCCACTATAAAGTGAGAAATTTGGCTTGAATATTACCCGGGGCCTATTTTACTGATGGCATATCATGAGTTTACTCCTTCCAGTTCGATCATTAAATAATCTCACATTCATGCCAGGAGTGGTGCTATATAGCTCTCTAATCACATAATAAACATAGTTTAAGCTTCCAGAGTCAATATGTTTGAGATAAACTCAATATAGGGACTTTTAAAAATACAGAATTACTAAAATATGGAACCATTACACTGTAAAGAAATCAAGGTACGTAAGTTGGGTCATCTTCCTTGCAGGCTCTATCACGTCTTGGGGAGCTACATTAATTAGGACTGTTTAGGCTATTGTTCAATAGCCCAGGAATGCAAATGGCTTAAAATATTAAAATTTTATCTCTCTCACACACAAAGTCTGGTGCCGTTTGCCTGCTTTGCTTCCCATTTTTCTTCGTTACATTTGTCTTGCTTAAATTTTCGTTGGTTAGTGAGACATCTAGATAGTTCCTGATTAAATTCAATTTATAAGCATCAATTCAATATTGACTGAGAGCTATTCATTTCTAGCTATTTCATGAACAAAAAATTAATGAAGAGACATTAAGAGGTATTTAAGAGGTATTTAGGTCCTCAGTGAATAATAGCTTTAGAAGTGCCTTGAAAAACGAACTACCCTTAGAATTCTACTTTATTTTTTTTCTTTATTTAGACATACTTATTGTGTCTTTATTTTATACTGATACACAGCATTCTGCAGCAATTGCTTGTCTCTTATGTTCAAGTTTATTAGCATCAGGACAAATTTGTCCTTGTGTACTTTTGATTCTCCTTTTATTTCACTGCCATTAGCCACTTGGTTGAGGGTTTTATTTTCTTGCTATTTTTCTTCTATGCAGAGTACAGATGAGGTTAAGAAGATTATTCAGCAGCTGTGTCCAATCACCTGCTTTCCTAATCCTTGGTTTTCACGCTCCTAAGAACATGCTGGGGATACCTTAGGTTCTGTCATTACCAACATGGTTAATCCTGTACTTCTCTAAGACTTGGCATCCAGCTACTCTGAAGATAGCTGTAATTATGACTGTCCTTCAAAAGTTTCATTCTCCTAGCAAGGATCTAGCCAGATTTCATCTTATCTCTAATCTTTTATTTCAAAGATGGATGAAAAGGTAAAATAACCACGACCACTTCTCTATGACACATTCAGTCCTTGACCTTTGAGGCAAGTGCCTGTCTCATTTCAAAAGAGATCTTAATAGGAAGGGTAGATTGCGCTAACTCTTCCATGCCCTGCCCCTAACATGCTCACCAGAGACATATTAACATCATCCTGTTGTATGATATTTCATCCTTTTCAGATAAAGTTGACTATTGTTTCCCTTCAATTTCACTGCACCCATCCCCAGGTTTAAGCTTCTCAGATTTCTCTAGCTTGTTTCAGGTTGTTTGTTTCAATGTTCACAGTTACTTATAATGGGCCATCAGCACTCTATCTGAGATCATATTCCACTTTGCATTTGTATGTCTCCACTGGGTAATATTATCCAAGTCTATATGTTTGCAAAATCAGAGCTATGCTAATGTTCTGCTGATAGTCCATCATCCTCCAGCTTGGATTTTTAAGTGAATTTTCTGTACAATGTTCTGATGAATATTTCACCTTTATGTTTTCCTTACATATTACAAGGATAAAATATGAACTGACAGCAATTCACTGGCCACCTGGGCAATATCTGTTAGTACATCTGTGACTGATGCTCAAATCAAGGACTCTGTAAATTTGTGACTACTTTTAAAAAGGAGACTCTAAAGGGAATTACACTATGTTCTGGGTGATATACAAACATTACATTCCTTCATTTCACATGCAATTAGAAGGGTTATTCTGTACTAAATGTTCTAAAGACTTTGTTTTGCAATTTTGACAAGCTACCATATGTCTTAATTTAAATATGACAAAGTTAAAATGCACCCTGATTTCTCTTTCTGTATGTAGAAAACAATAATGCAGACTCACTTTGGAAGGCCATTTGAGAAAATGTCTTATGCAGTCAACAAGTGCTTATGTTAATATTACCTCTTTTTTTTTTTTTTTTCTCTCTTTTTTTGAGACAGAGTCTTGCTCTGTCGCCCAGGCTGGAGTGCTATGGCATCTGTCAGTCTAGCTCACAGCAACCTCAAACTCCTGGGCTCAGGAAATCCTTCTGCCTCAGCTTCCCCAATAGCTAGGACTACAGGGGTGTGCCACTACACCTGGCTAATTTTTTTCTATTTTTAGTAGAGATGGGGTCTCACTCTTGCTCAGGCTGGTCTCGAACTCCTCAGCTCAAGGGTCCTCCCACCTCCGCCTCCCAGAGTGCTAGGCATGAGCCACTGCACCCAGTCAATATTATCTCTGGAGATCCTTAAAATGGCAAACCTAATTTCATTCATTCCTAGATTTAATAAGATGTGATGATTCTTTGTACACAGTTACATAGAAAATATCATAAACCAAGTGGGATAAATCATATTTCTTTGCAGTATTGTAGATTATAAAGAACTCTGCTGGATATAATCAAAGAATTAAATATTAAAGCATTGGGGATGAAGTTGTATCTTTCCTAAAAACTTGTCAGATCTAAACTTGCTTAGCTTAAGGAAAAAATCCATTTATCTAAGGCATTGAGTTTCAACTTCTTATTTTATAGATGGGGAAACAATGAAGTTTAATGATTTGTCTAACATGACACAATTGATTAATTTCAAAGTGGAAAGAAGACAAGAGACCTGATATTCACTATGTTTTTCTTCCCATTAGTTCACATAAAGAGATGAGTCACAGAGTTAAAACAGCAATTTGTCTAATGCAATTTGATTATCCTTTTTTTTCAGGTTAGAAAGCTGGTTTAGAAACTTCTAATTTTGAAAACATGGAGAACTCAGCAAATGTAGATCAATGCCCACCTACAAACACAGAAAAACAATGGATAAAACATAACCAAAACAAATTTTAAAAATTCCATCAAGCTCAAGCAAAAGAAAGGGAATATTGAAGGTGTCATAAAGGAAAAGAGGAATCAAAGACTAAGAAGTAAGTTTTAGCTAATGTAGTGGTGGTTCAGGGATAAGCTGGTTCTTGCTATAGCATGGAGGGGTGGGAGCTGGAGTATTAATGTCTAAGGAGACACAGTCTTCCAGCACAGGGAGATAGATCTAAAGTCCCTGAACAAAACACATATCCTCTAAATCCATGAAAGAAAACTAGAAAAACTATGCAAAATGGCCTCAACAAGTGTGGATTTTGTTGTCTCTGGACTCAGTGAAATTGAAACCTCAATCCTGGGCTTAAGCATATGATCTAAATCATACTACTTATAAAATGGAAGACATTAACAAAAGGACTGATCTGGGACCCTTTAAATCTGAAAGCCTTGATAAAAGCAAAAGCAAAACCACTCTTGGGGAATGCTTTCACAACACAGGGTCCATAGCAAAGACATATTTATCTAAAGTGAGCTCATAATATAAAACTACAAATTATATATGAAAAAAAAAAACAAAAACAAAAAACTGCCATAAACAGAGTCAGCTGGCATAGTAAAAAAAAAAAAAATTCAATGTAAGCACTAAAAATTATAAAAGATTAATGAAAATGAGTAAAAATTAAAAGGATATAAAATAGTTAGTGGAGATATCTATGACCATGTGGTTGCTTTTGCCAAGGAAATGTGAGCAAAAATGACATGTGTAGATTATGGAAAGAAGCTTTCAGAGCCAGTTCATGATTTCACAAGTTCTCTTTCTTTGCCTCGGTACTTGTGGAAGCATTCCCAGATGGTGCTTCTCTCAACACAGGTCCCTGAGTAAATACAATGAGGAGAGCTTCCCTGTTAACTTTCATTGGGCATGTAGCATCAGAGAGAAATAAACTTTTGTTGTTTTATTAATAACCCATGAGATTTGGAATCGTTTGCTATTGTAGCATGAATTAACCACCCTGATTGTTACAAAAGTTAAATAGCAGAATAGACACTGATAATGAAAGAATTTAAAAATTGGAGAAATTTTCCCAGAATGCAAAATGAAGATGTTAAAGAAAAAATATGAAAGGGTAGCTAGGAGTTCTGGATACAAGAAATAAATGGTCCAAAATATGATTAACAAGATATGCAGAAAAAAGACAAAATAAATAAATTTTAAGAGTGACAATATCCATATAAATAATGAATGAGAATTTTCCAAAACTGGAAAAAAGAAATATGTCCTAAGGTTGAAAAAACAGAGTATCACATGAGAATAACTAAACCTAACTGCATACTTGGACATATCATAATAGAACTGCAGAATTCCAAACATTAAGAGGAAATCTTAAAAGTAAACAGAGAAACAAGGACAGCTCACATACATAATTTGACTAAAAGCAGACTCCATTATCTGTAGTAATAAAGGGTAGAAAACAATGGAATAATATCTTCAAAATATTAAGGGGAAAAATACCATCAACTAGGAATTCCAAACCTAGCTTGACATTACTCAAAAATAATGGCAAAAGAATGATATTTAATGATAAACAAATATTATAAAATTTACCATTAAGAGAACCTACTAAAAGTTTAATAGGTATATTGAGTAAAAGGAACTTACCCTCAAAGGAAGAGAGATTTTGGAATTAATGATGAAAAATAAATTGGCCAATACATAAGAAAATTTAAGTTAAGCCCTAACAGTATTAAATATAAAAATGATTACTAGTTATAAAAAGAAATAAAGTTTAACTAAAATGCTATGTATAGAAAAATAACTTGGAATTTTGGGTGGTACAATCTGAATTAAATTTTATTTGGGAACATTGTTAAATTTGGCTTTGCTAAGTTTAAAATTTTAGGAAGCACACTGTAAATGAAAATAGAGCAAAAAAACCAAAATAATAGGAAAGAATAGTGGAATAAAGAAAATCAGTTAATCTAGTAGAAGGTGGAGAAATATTCAGGAACAAAAAATCCAACACACAATAAGATGATAGAAAGAATGTTAAAAATATTTCAGGAATCAAGATAAGTACAAATAAATTTAACTCCCTTGATAAAAGAGGGAAAAAAAAACACACTGAAAAATACGGGTATATGCTACTAAAAGGAGACACCTAAAATGAAACAAAAGGGTTGAAAACAAAGTAGTAAAGGAATCTTAGGCAAAATTAATTTAAATAAAGTAGTTATGGTAATATATTAATAACATCATCTGAAGTAAATATTATGTCAAAAAGCATTATTGAGAATAAAAAGAGAATCATGGCATAAAGATCAAAGGATCAATCCAGCAGATTAATAGAAATCTACTGCCCATTCATGATAAGTAGCCTACCTGGGATAACACATCAAATTAGTCGTGATGCAAAACTATATTATAACCTTGCTTCTTTATCATTGCATTCTCTTCCTTTTCTTTAAAGCACTTAACACAATTTATATTTTCTTTACTTGTTTATTATCTGTTACTCTATTAGATATCAAACTCAAAATTCCAGGAAACATACATATTTTATTTGCCACCATATCACCCAGTCTTAATACAAATTCTGGCATATAGTTAACTCCCAGAAAAATACTTGTTGAGAGAAAAAATGACCCACTATCTCTTGATATTCTGGCCATTCAACATAGCATAATCATTTCCATTGCCCATAAAGAAAAGCATAAAGCAGCAATTGGATCCACTGGAGCAATTCGTATAGACATTTTTTCATAATTTGGATTAAAAATTTCTGTTTAAAATTATAATTTATAATATACTTCACAGAATAACACAATTATCCTTTATATTTCCATACTATGATTTTCATTTCAATTCCCAAAGACAAAGGTAAAAAGGAATCTTGACAATGTTACTAAAAGGAAAAAAAAAATCCATAAATAATAAAAATGCTGGACAATTGAATCATACACTTTCAGGCAGCAGCTTATTTCCTTATTGGCAGCAGCTTAAATTGTATTCAGAAGCATATGCACAGAAACGTTTTAATATAAGGCCACAGGGATGTGTTCTCTTAGTTCTAACATCTCACTCATGGTATGTTAATGTTCCTCTCTCAGCACAGGTAATGTTACCTCTGCTAGGGAAGGCTCTGTCAACTACCAAGAGAAACACAGAAGGAATAAAAATCATGTTTCTCTGTTAAATATTTCCCTGCTACATCAAAAGTCCCTCAGGGGCTGATTAAATTCATTAAGTGCTAACAGAAATTCTAGCCATTCTTTTTTTTCTGCCTAAGATGCCAGTAAGATGCCAACCCTGGAACAGATGAGCTGCCAAAAATCTAATGTTATAGCCTAATATTTACAACTGAATAACACTAATTATAAAAGTATCAATTATGGAGGGCCTGTTTTCTAACTGGCATCATGGTAAGTACTTGGCATTTATTTTTCCTAACCCAACAAAATGGCTATGAGTACCCTATTTTACAGTTTAAGGAACCTGAGGCTTAGAGACTTAAGCAGTGAAGGTTTTAAAATACAAACCATCCCTGTCTGACCCCATCACTCATAACCTTTGTATAAAACCATGAATCATGACAATTAAAAATCTGATTTGGTCTTTGGCCTTGGAAGATAGGTCAGTCAGGACTTTTAGGAAGATGGTGTTCATTGATTTGAATGACAGTATGCTTATTTTATTACATCCCCTAGTTACCACAGCTGAAGATGAAATTTTATCTTCCTAAAATATGTATTTCCATATCTATTACTTTATTGAGGTATAATTCACATATCACAAAATTCACCACTCCTTGTATAATTCAGTGGCTTTTAGTATACTCACAAGGTTGTGCAACCACCACTACTATCTAAATCCAGAACATTTTCATCACCCCAAAAAAGAAACCCTGTGACCACTAGCAGCCAGTCATTCCCCACTTTGCTTTTTCTTTAATTCCTGAACACCATGCATCTACTTTCTGTCTCTACATTTTTGCCTATTCTGGACATTTCATATACTTGGAATCATAAAATATGTGACCTTTTGTGTTGGGATTCTTTTATTTACAATATTTTCAAGGTTCATCCATGTTGTAGCATGTATCAACACTTCATTTTCCTAATGTATTCTAATTGTTAATGTACTAACAAAAGATGAAAATTATTTGTGGGATGTACCTATTTTCTTCTGTTTTCCCTATGTGTGCAGGTGAGACTAAGTTTTGTGGTATTTATGAGGCAACCTAACATGATGCAAGCCCACGAAGAATATTATAGTCTCTATTTCACAGATGGGGAAAAAAGAGAGGCTCAGAGAGGTTAGGCTATCTGCTAAAATATTAGAGCAGGAATTCAAGCTCAGGGCTTGGAATATAAAGCCAACATTATTTTCACTTATTTGATTAATATATGGCAGGAACAACTTAAATGGCCCATCCCACCCACTGAACCTATGATCTTTGTTTACCTGAGACAGACACTTAGAAGCTGAGCTAAGCACCCACATTTTGTCAATCCATATATCTTTGTACAGCTGAGGATGTTGAACTCAGGTGCCTGTTGGGCTACATAGATGGCGAATGGCATGGTGTGATGAACCAGAGAAAGCATGGAAGGCAGCTGCCACTCAGTTAAGCCCTCTTGCCCTCTGTCAGTGCAGGCCCAGGGAATAAAGTTATTCTGATTTCTTTCAAAAGAATCTAAAAATCATCATTTTATGTGAAATCTCCTAATTTCTGTGTTTGCAACCAATTAAACTTTTTCTTTTTAAAATTAAAATTTTAAAAAGATTATATCTGTCAATAAAAATAACTCTTTTGTGACTGTTCTTTCCCACAGGCTACTACTTTTACTACCTGTGGTAGAGAATGAAAGGCCAGGCCACCGGACGGTGCCAGGGCCCTCCTTAAGTAGAGCCAAAGAAGGATCAGAAAAGTTGGACAGGCCGGGCGTGGTGGCTCACGCCTGTAATCCTAGCACTCTGGGAGGCTGAGGCGGGTGGATCGTTTGAGCTCAGGAGTTCGAGACCAGCCTGAGCAAGAGTGAGACCCCATCTCTACTAAAAATAGAAACAAATTATATGGACAACTAAGAATATATATAGAAAAAATTAGTTGGGCATGGTGGCGCATGCCTGTAGTCCCAGTTACTCGGGAGGCTGAGGCAGGAGGATAGCTTAAGCCTAGGAGTTTGAGGTTGCTGTGAGCTAGGCTAACGCCACGGCACTCACTCTAGCCCGGGCAACAGAGCGAGACTCTGTCTCAAAAAAAAAAAAAAAAGAAAAGAAAAGAAAAGAAGAAAAGAAAAGTTGGACACAACCTGACCTCCTGCCTCCTAGAAACGTCCAATAACTTTAAGACAGAGGAATTACAATAGAGAAGATATCATTAAATCTTTCATTCTTTCCATGGTTAATTACTGAGGACATCCTTTGTGCATGTTCTGCTGGGTTATTGCAATCCTAGGTTCTTGGAATACCATGATGAGAAAGAAAATGTGATCCCTGGCTTCAAAAGTCTACAGTGGAAGAGTAAGAAAATTAAGCAAGCAGTTACATCAGATTGTGATTATCATGTTATTTACATTGATATTGACACAGGAGGGAAGCCTAACTCAAATAAGAGAAACCAGAAAAGTCTGTCTAGATGAAGTGAGTTTTCAACTGGCAAAACCAAAACAAAACAAAATATCAAAAACAACAAAAAAGCATTGATCAAACAAAGATGGGAGAAGAGGGCAGAGGAAAGAGAACAGAATATTCCAAGAAGGGATAGAATGAGCAAAAGCAAGGGGAAATAGGGCACATTTGAACAACTTAAAGAATTTCAGGTTGGTAGAATCTATTTGGGAAGATGCAGGGTGGGGGAAAGAAATGAAGGTAGAAAGGTAAGCAATGGCCAAATAATGCAGAACCTTCTAAAGCTGAGTTAAAAAGCTGGGAGTTGATCCAAGGAAGATACAGACTAATAAAAGATATATCGGTGATTGTGATAATCCAATTAGATTTAGGAAGTGATTCAGGAAGATCCCTCCTATTTTCTTGTGTGGGATGGTTTGTAGGTACACAGGACTGAGGAGATAAAAACAGAAAATAAGTTAATGGCAAGTTGGGAACACTCAGAATATCTTGGAATAATGCTACTACAATGAGAAGTTTGGGTCCTTCTGGAGGAGCAGAGTCCACGTGGAGCAGCTTGCCCCAACCTGTGAGCTGGGCCCACACCCGTGAACACAACCAGCCAAGACTGGGGAGTCTCTTCCAGATCAGAAGGCCCACGCAGCTGACCCCAGAGACTCATGGGAAATAATAAGTCATTTTTGTTTTTAGTCACTGAGTTATGAAGTGATTTGTTATAGAACAATAGCTAATTGAAAAAAAAATATTCAACCTTGGCTTATGATAGACATCTGAGGAATCAAGTAAAATAAAATTTTTCCTAAATTTTTTAAATTGAAGGTGTTAAAAAAATCTCTGAGTAAGAATCATGCACTAATATTTACTCAATGTTATCAATCCCTATATTGAATAACTGAATATTTAATTTTAATCTTGCCTGGGAGAAAAGTTGGCCATGAACAGATAATTATTACATCTTTAAAATAAGGCAGAATTTTATTTTGTGTATAGCAATGGAATGAGACCTTCCTCCACTCCACCTCATGTTGGTATTTTTTCCCTTAAATATCTATTTAACCATATTTAACTTTAATGTCACTCAACTTACTTTTAATGAATAGATGCTGTTATGGTTAAATTATGTCCTCCAAAAAGATATGCTGAAGCCCAGAATTTGTAAACGTGACCTTATTTGGAAAGAGGGTCTCTACAGATGAAATCAAGTTAAGATGAGTCATACTGGATTAGCATGGGCCCTAATACAATGACTGATGTCTTTATAAGAAGAGGGAAATTTGGAAACACACATGGGAGAAGGCCATGCAAAGACAGAGGCTGAGATGCTAGTGATGCAATACAAGCCAAGGAACACCAAAAATTGCCAACAACCACCATACAGTAGAAGGAAGGAAGAATTCCTCCCTTAGAGCCTTCAAAATGAGCATGTCCCTGAACACTCTGATTTTGAACTTCTAGACTCCAGAACTGTGAGAGAATACATTTCTGTTGTTTCAGGCCCACCCAACTTTTAGTGCTTTATTAGATCACCCTCGGGAAACTAAAACAGATACCAATTTTACCTTTTTAGATCTCTATCTTTTATTAAAAGATACGAGAAATTTGCATATATTGTAGTCAGTGAGTTACATTGCTTGTGTTTTATCCCTTAAAAGGCTTTCAACTTTTAAGATCTGAATATGTGTAGGACTCAGTTAACTTAATATTTGTGTTGATTTGACTGCTAAAACATCCTCTCTCATAAGACCATTTGGCAAAAATGCAAGAACATCTACTTTATTTCCAACACCCTTTCTACAATGTCAAATTCTAAAGTTTTTGAATTAGCAAATAAATCTGAACCACAGAAAACCTACCTCAGTGTCTTCTCCAGAGGGAAATGGAAATGGTCTCTAAATCCTAGTTCCAGGCTTTATTTTATGTAACTTTGCTACCTTCATTAACTTCAGCATGCATGAAAACACCAAAAATGATCTCATCACTCTGTAAAGAAAGGTTCTCAATATCTGCATAGATACTAAGGATGCTAATCAAAGGTGAAGTACACATGAAGAAAACCTTCCCTTGTGGGAAGCTTACCTTTTAGGGCAGCCCTTGGGGTCACATGCTGTGGAGTTGCTATATGTTAATGAGTCCTAGAATAAAAAACAAAAATACAAAACAAATACATTTTTCAAGTATAGATAGGCTTTTATGTAGTTGATGCTTAACTATTAGTTCCCCATTCTATAATCAAATTAGGAGGAAATAAAAATTAAACACAGCTGGTGTGGATGTTAGGCTTCATAGAATTGCCCAGATTAGGAGCCAGGACGCCAGGTTCCATTCTGTACTTTGCTGAGCAACTTTTGACAAGTCAATTCACCATTCTATCCTTCCCCTGTTAGTACAATGGCTCTAGAGCCAATGATATTTTGTGGAATTCAGAGTCAATAAAAGAGATAGTTTTCTAATAAGGCACATGTAAAGAGTTTTAAAATAACAAGCAATGAACTAAGAGGCATGTTGCAGTTTTTGTTAGATATATGAATACATAAAAGGAGGGTAGCAATAAAAGAAACAAAAACAATAAGAAACACTCTTCACATACATATGGCATTTTATCTTCCCTGTGAGATAATTTTTACCTCATAATATTTTTTCCCTGAAGAAATAAATTTGCTACTCCCTAAGGAAAATAACTTAATTTTACCAAGAATTTATGTACATATTTATATCTATCTTCATCATTATGTGTGTATCCTCTAACCAAGTTTCTACTGTAAATAACTTTACTTCTTAGTAAAATAACTGTCTTGTAATTTTCCAATAATTGAAGATATCATTTTATGTAGATATATATAGCTTAGCCACTCAGAAATATCTTTAATGGTACAAGTCTACTCTGATTTATATTTAAATATAACATAATTGATACTTTCAGAATAGTATTGATGTCCAGAAAGTAAGGACCAAATAAGTATTCCTCATACTCTTAATAAATTCAGAAATACAATTTTTCCCTATTCTTTCTTGTATGTTCCGAAAACATAAAGTTCCACAAATGATTATGACAAAAGTAAGAAGTGTTTCCTATGCAACAGGAAAAATTTTCTATTCAAGTAAACTCTGAATCACAAGTACATCCACCATCTGTTTTGTTTTAATATGGTCAATTACCAGCTGGATGTACATGAGTTGGCTACAAAAGTTCATTATGTATCTAAAAGCCTGACTTTAGATACAAAATAACAGCTAGGTGGGAGGAATAAGTTCTAGTGTTTTATGGTACTGTAGGATGACTATATACAGGTTCATATATTATATAGTTTCAAATAGCTAAAAGGAAGATATTGAACATTCCCAACACAAAGAAATGATCAATGTTTGAGATCATGGATATGTTAAATATCCTGATCTGACCTCTATACATTATATGTATCAAAACATCACTATGTATCTCAGGAATATGTGCAATTACTATTTGTCAATTAAAAAAATAAAATTAGAATAAATAAATAAATAGCCTGACTTTATCTTTCTTACAACTACTGATAAGAAGCTAACGTTCTACTTGTAGCTATTTGTAATTACTTTCAGAGGGAACCCTGACAAAAAAGAACTTAGCTGTTGGTTAAGCTAACATATCATGAATATATTTATCAGGCCAGTTAACTACTATGGAGCAAAGAGCAGTGCCAAAGAAAATGGAAAGCCGGATGAAGTACTAAGAAAAGTGAGGAGGAATATCTGGAACTTACCCCAAGAGGACCTCCAAATCAGTATAGCCTTCTTAAAGAACTTGCCCCACCTGTAGCTCCTGGAAGGAATTGCCCTTTGTACTATGTGATCCAATCTAATTGGTTACAACTATTGAATCATCAATTAACACTTGACCCACATTAAGCCAACAAGATTCTCTCCCTTAGAGAGTTTGCATTGTATAACACTAAGAGTTTGGGGCATGTAAAGTTGTAACTATGGTCAAAGAAGCCAGTCTGTTGAGAGAACTGGGGCAATAGACATTCAGAGAAAACCAGAGTTAAGGTAACACTTAACACACACCCTTACTCCTGATCCTCATGAGAAATGAGGGATTGAAAATAGGGTAAAATGGGTGAGACGTAGCCACATCTCCTGACTTTCCAAGTCAAGTCTCCATGAGGTCAGGCTCTACCTAGTTTTCTATTCTAAATGGCTACCATTTTGCCTGGCATATGGTTTCAACAGCCCTTCCTTCTTATGTGAGCTAGTTTTAAGCTTTTGTACATCACAACTAAAGAGTTGCTGGCTAAGAAAATTTTCTGTGGGTTAACACAAATTCATAGCTTTGTGGCTAAAGAAACTGAGGGAGACATGAATTAACAGAAATAAACCAAAAACCACCCTCCCATGCTAGCAACCTATTTATTTGAAAGGAAATCTCCACATAGAAATTTTCCTGGCTCATGAATATGAATCACAGTCAACTGCTCCTTTACTATGATAGACTAATACCTTTTACATCAGCACTAATTTTTTTATTATTTAAAAAATATTTGCTAGGAGAAAAAAGCAGAACAAGGTACCTGACCTCATGGGGTTTACTGTCAAAATAAAACTACTACTCTACTTAGCCACCTCCTTCACCCAAAATAAACAAACAAACAAACAAACAAAAATAATCAAAATATATGTAAAATGGTGATTGAATATTATTTTTGAAGTAATCCTTTTAACAAAACATAGCATTTCAGGACCATAATGGATCTTGTGTTCCTGTTACCTTCAGCATTTATTTCTGGCATGATAATAATCACAAAATGTTTATCACTACCCCCTCACCCCAACACACATACATACCATTTGTTATGGGAAAGTGTGTACCTGTGTTGAAGTTGTAGAGACTAGTACAACCTGGTCTAAAACAGGTGCTACTTAAATGTGTACTGAATGAATGAATAGAACCAACTCACAGTTTAAGTAAAGGATATGTTTTAAAAATAAGTTTCATCTCCACAATGTATTTTCATGACTGCTCTTAAAAAAAAGAAAATTTTCTAATGATGCCTAGGTTGATGTTGAGAAGTTCCTGATTTTATAAGTAGGAATTGTTTATTCATGCCTTATTGGAAAAAAGTTGAATATCCATATTCTTTATTAGGAGAAAAAGTGATTCAGTCAAAAGTTCCCATCTCAGATATGTGAGCATGAACAGAGATGAATCAGGTAGATAGACACCTAATTCCATTCTTTGAAACAGAGTAAAATCACAGAATTTCTTCTGGCTACTTTTGTGTGCTTCTCATGTAAAAGGGGAAGAAACTGTGAATCTATTATACTTGATTGATTAATAGACTGTCCCCAAAGGATAACACAAAAAAAGACCTTTTATTTTACCTATCTTTTTTAACGTCAGCTTCCTTATGCATAAATGAGCCTAATAATTATAATACCACATTTTACTGTTGTTTTTATGGGAGATTGAGTTAATCCACATAAAGAATGGTGCCAGCTCATAATATGCACAAAATAAATGCTAGCTATCATTATAATAATTACTTTTAAAATCACGGAAAATTTATTAAATTTTCCATGTTAACATCCATAATTTCTGCCTACTCTCATAATAGTTTCAAATTATTGTTAAATTTTAGTTATGGTTTTTATTACAAACTCAAAAAAACCACATATGAGAATAGACAGGAAATTAATACAAGCACAAATGAGTAATGGATGACTCTCCCTCTGCTCAGAAAGATTGGGTCCATGAGTTTTGAACAAAATGGCTGTTGTCATCAATGCATAAATGCACTAGTTACGTTACAACAAAGGAACGAGAAATCCATGAATGCAGAGCTTCTCAGCTAAAAGCAAATATGAGAGGCAACAGCTGGCAAGGCCTGGGTCAAAAAGGATGATTTTACTCTAGGGAACAAAAAGTCCTGATCTAGACCCTTTCCAAATACCTCAGAACCAAAAGGTGTGTTGGTTATTTATTTGGAACAAAAGCAACCCTTCCCAAGTGACAGGTAAGTGCATGAAGGTAATTCTAATGAACATGTTCAAACACCAGATGAGACAACTCTAAAGCTTTCAGTTCTCACAAAGTACGCAAGCTTAAGAGGAAAGAACCGTCTCTTCACCTTGCCCGCTGGGGTCAGACATGTAGCTGCCTAACAATAAATGTATATATGATTATCATCGGTTACAAGTCTCCCATACCTGTGCTTAATCATTCTGCACATTATGCCTTCAAATAATCAGTGGATAAAATATGGATTTTGAAGTCAGATTTGAATCTAAGCTTTACCATTTACCTGCTGCATGAACTCAACCAAGTTACCTAACCCTTTATAGTCTCAATCTCCTCAGCTGTAAAAGAGGACCAATATTATCTACCTTGAAAGGGTCTTACAAAGACAAAATGATATATAATGCATAAAAACAATATAGTCTGTAGCAGGTGTTCAATGAAGGGATAGCACGAAGTGAAAGGAAAGAGTCCACATTCAATAACTGTCCATATTCTCAAAGGCCATTGTATTTCATGGCCTTTTCCTTGTATCTCTCCTATTTTGCTTAAGTTATCGATGGCATTTTCCATGACTGAATCAGCAGGTATGTCTCATGGGTGTTTACTTCCTTCACTGGCAGTTAAAACCCAACCTGAATTTTCTGTGGGAGGTAAAGGTCATGAAGACATTAAATTATCCATGCTTATTTTCAGAATTTCCATTAGCTTTGCTTGACATAATTTAGTATTAACATCAGGGTTATTAAAATAATACTAAGCAAGAGATTACATTTAAATGCATTTTTCAATGGGAACTGGGATGCATTTCTAATTGTGCTGTCTAGCTACAAGGAAACAAATGGTCATTTGATTCTTCTATCATTTCACAACAAATAATATAAACCACAGGGATCATTAATGGGTTCCCCCCACACACATTCAAAGTAAACAACAATACAACATGATACGTAACAGGCTTTAGAGTTATTAAGAGATAATCACATCCTTGGGACTTTTGTTGGGCACAATAAGGTAGTACCACTAGAATATGATTATCTCTTGATAACAAGGATCCCTACAGCTTTCACAAAGTGATAAAAAGTCATTAACATAGGAAAAATGTGTATTTATTTTACTGAACCATTAAGCTGACAATTTAAGCTAATGAACAGTGACTCTCCCTGAGTTGACAGTATTACACAGTGGAGGAGGTTTCGTATCAAGGTTACACAGGCACCATCACCTTGAAGAGTCTGGCTTAAAGAGCCATTTTCAGGAAGACTAATTTCTGGAGTCTTGACTATAAGATAAACAGGGATAGAGGATTGTTAAGAGCCTAGGGAATCTATGAATCTAT
Organism: Eulemur rufifrons; assembly: GCF_041146395.1. Classification (NCBI taxonomy): domain Eukaryota; kingdom Metazoa; phylum Chordata; class Mammalia; order Primates; family Lemuridae; genus Eulemur; species Eulemur rufifrons. The sequence goes on along the minus strand of NC_090989.1, from coordinate 181,347,173 downwards.
TTAAGACAGGAAGGGGATTGAGAACAGCAATGGGAACAGCTTATGCTGCTCATCACTTGTAAGGTCAGAAACTTGAGATTCTGAGCTTCACCAGTTGTCCTGAAGTAACATAATTAGGGCAGCTCATTTGAGAGGCTAGAGACAGATGCTCCAGTCTACACGAGGTCCCAGGACAAACAACCAGTGACACATCAAAATAGGGAACTGTGGTATGTGGTTTAGAATTCAGAGATCAGGAGAAAGAAACAGGCCTGAGTCTCTGACACTGCCCTCAAGGATAGGAAAAAGTCTTATACCAAGACCAAAACCTTATGTGAAGGTTTTAATCAGCAAGAAAATTCTTTTCACCTAAAATTATTCAGAGCAGTTATATTTTCTGATCTGAGAAAAAAAACAGTCAAAAGTTACTCTTCTTGAGCATTTGTTTCTAGTTGATAAAATGGGTGAATAAAAACTCTCTTCAGTTCTTGGGGAAATTAAAGAAAAGATTGAGTTGAAATAACCCTATAGATATAAAACACTCTATGCCTGTCAGATATTAATACTATCATTATTTGGAGAGATTATTTACATAAACCTTAAAATGGCATGAGAATACATTACTTCCCAGAGGTTCTGCCAGTGATGTGACTTGATTTTACTTTTAAGAAACAATGACAGTCAACAGAATACACAATAATGATCATGCTATAATATTACTGGATTTGTATTTGGCATTATGGCCTATAAGTTACTATCCTTAAAAAAATCTAAAGTCTTCAAATGTATGCAAAGATAACATCAATTTTAAGTGTTTACAACAACAAAGAGCCAAATATTCTATTGCTGTATATCAGTGATTATTAACTAAAGGCAATTTTTTGGCTGTCTGAAGACATTTTTGATTGTCATAATTGGGGGGCAGATGGGGTTTATTACTAACATCTCATGGATAGGTGACAGCAATGCAGCTAAACCCCTCACAATGTACCAGACCCTGTTCTAAACATAGGCACTTAATGTGAGCACTTACTCAACTCATAATTTGAATGACTTGAATCATTATGAGATAGTATAGAAGGTGAACCTTCGCTACCTGTCTGAATCTTGAGCCAGAGCTTAAGTCTGCTTACAATACTAAACAAAAGTTTTGAAAATGATTAACACCAGCTTCAATAGAAGGTAGTTCTGCCTTCTTTAACAGGACATGGCAAGCACTGGAGCAGGGTCCAACTGCCCCAGTCAAAGCCAGCACAAACTGGCTAATGCCAAGATGAAGCCCAACGTTGACTGCTCATAGACAATTTGCCTCATTTTAGTGTTAAAATCATGCCCAAGGGTGGAGATTTAACATGCTAATGAGACAATTGTGATGTATGGAGAAGCATGTTTGACGGATGGGCAGCTGCTAGCCAAACTTCTACATGCTATGATTTCAATGCTTGCATCAAATGTTCTCTACCCCTAAAAGTTCCCCAGCCCTTTGTTTGGAGAGCAGTGTGGCAGTTGCTCCTTAACCGGCTGCCTTCCTTTTGTTTGGGCAACACCCCCACTCGCACCCCCATAAAGCCTTGCTTCAATAAATTCCTTTTTTCCCTTTCATGCCAATTTCTATTGACTCAGAGATCAAGAACTCTGATGTCAGTAACAACTAGGTGCCCACTTCTACAATTCAGTACCCTGAAAAGCTATGTCATCTGCCTCTATAAGCTAGGAATAGAGAAGGAAAATAATTTTCTTCAAAATATTGAATCCCATATCCAAACATAGACGTTTTAGCTCCTTAAATTTCCATTAAGGAAAATTATCAGGTTTGGCTAAATGCAGTTCTGTCTTTCCCATTGGGAAACCGTACAGGAAATGTCAATGTGTTGCAATCTGCAAAATCAGAAAATAAAAATTTCCAGGGTTTACCGTTATCACAAAAAATTGGCATAGCAGTAGTGACAACCTGTCATTCCACATTCCCAAGTCATATATTATGCCAGTTTTAACATTCCACAACTGTTTAATGTATCACATTATGTGACATGATATAAAAATATATTGAACATTTTTAGAATTTGATATTTCCTCTAGGTGCTGGCCCCCTTATCTAAGTATTCACCCACGTAGGGGGGAAATATTATCTACATTTCTATGCAGTGAAGACAAACAAAATAGAGCAGCAGTCACGAAAAGTAACTACAGAATGATAGAGTCCAAATATTTTCACATGGATAATTTCATACACTCTAAGAAGAAATACAGCAAAGAATAGTGATTGTGAGTATAGAATCTGGGTTTTAAAACCCAGTTCTCCATGTTCTATCTGAGTGACCTTCAGCAAATTACTTAATCTCTCTGTGCCTTACTTTTCTCACTTATAAAATGAAGGTATTGAGCTTCTTTTCCTCTGTGGTATTGTGATTTACAATAAGAAATATGTATTTCGTCTTCTCATTTCCTGGCACACAACTCCTAAAACTCCTGAAATCTCCAAAGCTTGTGCCTTTTTGTATGCTAATTGATGACTCTTGCCTGGGGGTTCCCGGATAGCCTCAGGATGCGGGCCTTTGCCAGGAGAGAAACCCTGTGATTAGAGAGTGGGAACTTTCAGCTCCACCCACACGCTCCCCACTTCCAGGGAGGGGAGAGGGGATGAAGGTTGAGTTGGTCACCAGTGGCCAATGATTTAATCAATTATGCCTTTGTAATGAAGCCTCCATAAAAACCAAAAAGGACAGAGATTGGAGAGCTTCTGTGTTGCTGAACACTGAACACATGGATGTGCCAAGAGGGTGGTGTGCCAAGCAAGGTCATGAAAGCTTTGTCACATACCTTGCCCTGTGCATTTCTTCCATCTGGCTGTTCAGCTGTATCCTTTGTAGTATCTTTTATAATAATAAATGAACGTAAGTAAATTGCTTTCCCGAGTTCTGTGAACCACTCTAGCAAATGATTGAACCCAAGGAAAGGGTCATGGGAACCTCAGATTTATAGCTGGTTTGTTATAAATTCTGGGGGCCCAGATTTAGGATTGGCATCTAAAAGTAGGGGGCAGTAGAGGGAAGTCTTGTGGGACTGAGCCCCTAACCTGTGGGATATGACTCTAACTGCAGGTAGATAGTATCAAAATTAAATTGAATCATAAGTATGATAAAAATTGATGTATCAAACAACACCCACACATCTGGTCACAGAAGTGTGCTGTGTTGAATGTAAATAGAAACAAAAAAGTTTGTTTTTTCCTTTCCAGCCTCATGGGGGCTGTTATGAGGATTGCCTAAATTCATGTTTAGTAAGTGCTCAGAATTTGGTAAAGGCTATTTTAATAAAAATCAACACTTCAATAAGGCAGAATGCATTGTCCTATTTTATAGAAGTGGTAACTAAAGTTCTGGGAGTTCACGTAACTTTCCCCTAGTATCACTGGTTCCTCAATCTGAACATTCTGTTCTGTACTGCCCTGGTTCTAACCCTCACTGGGCCATTCCTGGTGATTGCTGTATGAGTGCAATATATCTTTAAAGACAGAAGGACTAATCACACAGTGACATATTTTTTAAGGGAAGCGCATCTAAAAGAAAATTTAAAATATAAAGCATGCTCTGGTTTTCTTCATTGAGCACTTATCATCTATACACTGCATAACTGTCTGCAGTGTGCAAGATAATGGAGTTTAGGGGTGAAGTAAACATAGTTCAGAGGCCTGATGGGCTCACAATCTGGCACTTTGAGGCAGAAAATTTGTTAATTGCCATAAGTGACTTATATATAGTGGAAAACAGGGTAAGGTCTCCAAATAGCAATTTCAACCCTGAAAAATAGGAGTATAGCATAGGTCAGTTTTTAAAAATGTGGTCATGGCACTTTTGTTAGTACACGCTATTTTCTTTTTTTTCTATTTTTTAATTTTTATTTTTTAATTATTATGGGTATCTAATAGTTGTATATGTTTATAGGTACATGTGATGTTTTGATACAGGCATGCAATTTGTATTAATCAAATCAGAGTAATCGGAGTATCCATCGTCACTTCAAGCATTTATTCTTTCTTTGTGTTAGGAACATTCCAATTCCACTCTTTTAGTTATTTGAAAGTGTAGCCTAACTTATTGTTCATTATAGTCACTTTGCTTTGTACTATCAAATAATATTCATTCTAACTACCTAATTATATTTTTGTACCCATTAGCCAGCCTCACATAAACTGAAAGCCTTTCCTCTAAGATCTGGAACAAGACAAGGATGCCCACTTTCACCACTGTTATTCCACATAGTACTGGAAGTTCTAGCTAAAGTAATCAGACAAGAGAAAGAAATAAAGGGCATTCAAACTGGAAAGGAAGAAGTTAAATTATCCATGTTTGCAGCTGATATGATCTTATATCTAGAGAAACCTAAAGAGTGTACAAAAAAACTATTAGAACTGATAAGTTCAGTAAAATTGCAGGATACAAAATCAACACTATTATTTTCATTTCATAAACATTTTAATTTAAATTGATGTGAATTTATTTTATGCTTATGGAAATGTTTATATAGTTTTAGTGTTCATTTGTGATAAATTTTACTTCTATTTTTATTGGTACAAACTTTTCTCGTATACAAAATTAGTTTGAGTCCAGTCAATTTATAAAAAGTGTTAAGTAGACAATAGCAGAGATGGTGCATAGTTATGTTAAGAAATTTGATCATGGTATGCTGCTCAAAACTTGGAGAATACAATAAACAGCAGATTGGTTCCAGGATGCCCTACATATAGCAAAATCCACTGATACTCCAGTCTCTTATATAAAATGTAGTATTTACATGTAACCCTGATATCATACTCTTATATACTTTAAATCATCTCTAGATTACTTACAACACCTAATACAATGTAAACACTATGTAAATAATTGTAACACTGTATTTTTTCACTTGCATTATATTTTATTGTTGTATTGTTATTTTTTTCTGTATATTTTTGATCTGCAGTTGGTTGATTCCACAGACAAAAATCCACATATATGGAGGACTGACTGTACCAATCTAGGGAGAAAAGATTTCTCACCTACAGGAAGGTTCAGGACTGAAGCCCTTATGACAAAAGGCAGATTAACAATTTGGAGATAGCTCAAAGAGCTAAAAATAGAAATACCATTCGATCCAGCAATAGCACTATTAGGCATCTACCCAAAAGAGCAAAAGACATTTTATAATGAAGACATCTGCACCCGAATGTTGATGGCAGCGCAATTCACTATTTCAAGGATGTGGAAACAACCCAAGTGCCTGTCAATCCATGAGTGGATTACTAAAATTTGGTATAGGTATACAATGGAATACTACTCAATCATAAGAAATGACAGTGATCTAGCATCTCTTATATTTTCCTGGATTGAGCTTGAGCCCATTATCCAAAGTGACGTACCACAAGATCAGAGGAATAGCCTCCACATGTACTTACCATCAAATTGGCACTAACTGTTCAACACTATGGCTCAGATGGTAGTAATATTCTCCAGGGATTAAGGGATTGGAGGGTGGTAAACTCATAGCTAATGGATGCCGTGAGCATTGTAGAGGGGAAGGGCATGCCTCGAATCCTCACTTGGGTGAGGCAAAGACATAAAATGTAACCAAATATGTTTGTACCCTCATAATATCCTGAAATAAAAAATTAAAAAGGCAGATTAACAAGGGAAATGCATACAAATTTATTTCATATAAGTTTTACATGACACCAGAGCCTTCAGAAACAAAGAACCAAAACCTAAGGCAAACTATTTTTAATGGACAGTGGTGCAGAAGTATGATTGGAGGACAAAAGGATATGATCTAAGGGTAATAAACTGGGAAGAACTTAGTACATCCTGTTTGTTCAGATTCTTCTTGACATCCCTATGTGAAATTGCTTTCCTATGGGTATACAGCTTTCTTCTGGAGTGAGGATCTTATGACCTACTTTAGGGGAGAAAAGACAAGGGGAATTCTTTCTCGTTTATAAGGCCTGCCTTTGCTGTTTCCTCAGAAGCCAAGATGCCATATTTTTGGGTAATGTGTCCTGCACACTGTCACCAACATATGAAAAGGGAGATTCTCTATAAGTAATCGGATCTAATAGCCCAGAATGGGGAGGGTTCCAAATATGGCCCCTGCTTTTTGCTAGAATATCTATTTATTCTGGCTCTCTGGAGGAAGATCACTTAAGATGTGTGTCCGTTTCCATATATATTGCTATTCCTGGTCCTTAAAGAGAACTATAATACATTATGGTTTTCTTTAAGGACAGAAGGACTATAACAATTATACTATGACATATTTTTGAAGGGAAACACATCTAAAACGAAATGTAAAATATAAAGCATGACCTGGTTTTCTCTTCTAAAGAGGGAAAGCATGATGCAAAAGCAAAGCAACACTCAAAAAAGAATCTAAAAAGAATCTTAAAGATCAATATGTATTTACAATATCATCAAATATTTTTCTATTACCATGAAGAATAAAATGGCAACTAAACAGCATTAACAGTATGAAAGAAACAATATTTTATAACTTTACTGAATTGAACTACACACACAATAATTTCCAGGATTGATTTCCTGCCTAATTTTGAAGCAAATAGCCATCAATTTGAAAATCCATGCAGAAGTATATGAAGAATGCAAACATTTCCTACTCAGTGGGAAATATCTTTGCCCTTTCTGCAAAGAAACTTAGCATTATACAGACACACATTTTTTCCCATTATTCTATAGTTCTATACCAAGTTGATGAAATTTCCCAAAATCACTATAAATCAGTTGTAGCTTAACTGAACTCCAGGGTAGGCAATGCTACATTTGAAGCATTTTGAAAATTATCTTGGTGTCCTACAACTTTGTAAGTAGGAAATTGTTTTATGGATGGTCAAGTTCAAGAAAGCTTAGTGAACTAGGAAGAGAATATGCTTTAGAGCTAGAAAAAGGCTGGTTCAGATTCCAGCTACCTCATTTACTTCCACAGGACCGCAGGCAAAGTATTCTTTCTTAGCTTTGATTTGTGCATTATTAAAATGGAGACAATAATATTAATACCTTTATTGGCTAGGGCCTAGCACATAGTACTAATTAAAAAATAGTGGCAGCCACTCCTATTCTTGCTTCCAGTGAAATCCTATTCCCCCATTCTGTCCATATAAGGCACCCAGTAACCAGAATGAATAATTCCCAGACTGAACAAGTTACAGATATAATTGCTCAATTTCTGTCCTTACAGTTGGTATATGCTACAGTATATTTTCTTGATGGTTTGGTTAATCCCCTGAATTAGGGTTCTCTGGAGAAACAGAACCAATATGGAGTGTTTGTGTGTGTGTGTGTGTATAGAGATTGATGATAGGGAACTGCCTCACGCAATTATGGATGCTGACAAGTCCCAATATCTGCCAGATAAGTCAGCAAGTTGGAGACCCAGGTGTGCCCATGGTATAGTTCCAGGAAGGCCCGAGACCCAGGAGCGTTGATTGAAACCCTGGAAGAGCCAATGTTTTGGTCTGAGTCTCAATACAGGAAAAAGCGAATGTCCCAGTTCAAAGGCAGTAAGGCAAGAGAAATTCCCTCTCACTGGAGGGAGGGTCAGCTTTTGTTCTATTCAGGCCTTCAGCTGATTGGATGAGGCCCACCAACATTGTGGGAGTGAGGAGGCAATCTGCTTTACTCAGTCTACTGATTCGAATGTTAGTCTCACATAGAAGCACCCTCACAGACACACCCAGAATTATACCTGATCAAGGTCCCTTGTGGCTCAGTAAAATCGAACCATAAAATTAACCATCATATTTTCTAAAATAAATATTTATTCTTTTCACTTGGTATCAAGTTATTTACATTTGAGTACAATTTTCCCCCAAACAGGCTCAAATACTATAGGATGAGAAGTATCACCTTTTTTGATCGTATATATTCATTAGGAAAAAAAGCATGTACCTTGAATTATATATTTTTATTTCTAAAGTATATACACATGCGGTACTACTATGTTATTATATTATGTACATGTAAAATGTAAACAGTCATTATTAAAAAGACATAAAATACCTAAGTAAAGGTTCTCATATTGTTCCTAGCCTTAAATGAGTTCCTTGTTGTAGAGCTAAGACATATGTAAATATAGGAAGAAATTGAAGACTTCCAATTGAGAACTTCCAGTAGAGAACATCCACTGGGGGAATTGAGCTGGAAAAATTCTGTGACTTTCTCAGGGCTGGAGATGTCAGGTTCCAAAAGCCAGAGTGGAAAGAACTTGATGAACACACAGGTATTTAACTGAAGCCATAAAAAAGATTTTTACTCTTAAATTATTGAGAAACCTTAAGAGCTGTTACTCAATGGGTTATGTTTATTGATATTTACCACATTAGAAATTAAGATAGAAAGTTCTAAAAATACCTTTTAATCTATTTAAAATTAACAAGATCTATCATATATTGACACAAGTAACATGTTTAATGGGAAAATATCTATTAAAAGACCATTTGAGGCCGGGCGCGGTGGCTCACGCCTGTAATCCTAGCACTCTGGGAGGCCGAGGTGGGCAGATCGTTTGAGCTCAGGAGTTCGAGACCAGCCTGAGCAAGAGCGAGACCCCACCTCTACTAAAAATAGAAAGAAATTATATGGACAGCTAAAAATATGTATATTTCTATGTATAGAAATATATCATTTTCTCAGCTCTCTCACTACTAGCACTCTCTAGCCGGGCATGGTGGCGCATGCCTGTAGTCCCAGCTACTCGGGAGGCTGAGACAGGAGGATCGCTTGAGCTCAGGAGTTTGAGGTTGCTGTGAGCTAGGCTGACGCCACGGCACTCACTCTAGCCTGGGCAACAGAGTGAGACTCTGTCTCAAAAAAAAAAAAAAAAAAAAAAAAAAAAAAAAGACCATTTGATACAAAAAAATAATGAGGAGGGTGGCATATTCTGCATTTTTGCAAATCTCTCTTTCATGCCTGGCTCAATAGTAGACAGCTAGATTCTTCTATGTGCTTCTGCATTCAGTCTTGTGTGGTATCAAATGTCATTCAGCCTCTGGAAAACTCCACTGTACACGTGTGAGAAACTGAAAGTGACAAACGCAAATACCTTTTTAGTATTATTATGAAAAATGCTCTGATCTGAAAGTCCTGGCTACCCCGTAGGATTCCCTAGACCAGACTTTGAGAACTACTGTAAGAGAATACCTTGAAAAGAGAAGATGAAAACCTCAGTCAAAACATGGAAATAAAAAACTGGGGGAGAGATTTTCATGAAGAAATTGCAGCTTAACCTTCTCTTCAAAAACAGTATAAAATTAAGCATCTTTGCTTTGGGGAAATCAGTTATTACAATTCTCTTTGAAAGGCTGGATAGTTGGGAGGTAGGGGTGGGTAGGGATTAGATGATACAGGCTAGTGCATCCCCTGGAACAGGGCCTGAGTCAGATGAACACACAAGACCCAACAGACCCAAACACCTTTTTCTTCTTCTGAGTTAAATTGTTTAATCTATGGTTAGTAGGAAAGGTGGTTTCCTTTTTTTTTTCTTTTCTTTTTTTTTTTTTTTTTTTTGAGGTAGGCCGAAGGTTCCCCGCAGTCAGTTGCCCCTGTCCTGGCTACAGACTGAGAGAAGGAAGCAGAGCCAGGACACACAGAGAAACAGAGCTTTAAGGGCATAGGTCGAACCTCTGGAACTGTCAATTATACAAATTAAAACTGAAACCAAGAGTCCTGACAATATCCAAAAGAAAACCTATTGTGGCTCAATCAGAATCATATTTAAGTTACTTTCTTATGTTTCTAAATAATAGGACAATAACACTTCTGAAAAAGTGTTAAAAAAAAAAGAAGAAAATGTAATATAAATAAAGACAAGGAGGCAGAAAAAAAATAAAGTTATACCTCAACTTTTTCCATTACGAAAACAAAGTTCATACTACACAACACATATACAGGCTGTGCAGAATAAAAGTGTGTGTGTGTGTGTGTGTGAGTGTGTGGTGTGTGTGTGTCTTACAAGAAGCAACACCATGGGGAAAATACCGCAGACATATTGTCTATTTATTTTCTCCATCATTCCTCTCCTCTCACCCCTCACTGCTTCAAAAAACTAAGCTTTTATGAGCTAGGCCAACACCCGGCTCCTGGGATTTCACAACATACTCTAGACTGCTCTTCTTAAATGAGGGCCATTTGCTGCCCCCACTCCAGAGGACATTGGATGATATCTGGCGACATTTTTGATTGTCACTACTGGAGGGGGGCAGGTGTTACTGGCATCTAATGGGTAGAGTCCAGGGGTTCTGTTAAACATCCCATAAAGAACAGGAGAGCCCCCCCATACCCAAGAATTATCTAGCCCAATATGCCAACAGTGCTGAGGGTGAGAAGCCTTTCTCTAGGAAATAACATTGTTTGGGAATCATTTTCTCAGCTCTCTCACTACTAGCACTCTCTAGATTGCCAAAAAACTACACAAATTTCCAAAAACACAGTCATTATGATAAAGCCCAATACTAAACTTTACTATCTCCCAAAGCTGCTTGTATTACTATTGTATTGTTCATACTTGAAAGTAATTTGAGTCAATGCACTAAAGTAGCCCACATGAGAGTATACATAGATACATGAACATGCACGTGCTTGCTTATTCAAATCGGAGTTGCAATGTAATACGTGCGCTGAGCAAAATCTGCCAGGAAAAAAGAAAAACATCAAAGAAACTTAAATTAATGGGTGGGTTATTTGTTTAACTTCAAAATATGTTTATGTGGTTTGGAGCACATCCCACCCAGCCTAGAAAAAGAATGGGTGATTATTTCAACCTAGAACTCTGAACAATGAAAGAAGCAGAGATGTCTAAAAGCCTGTACACAAAGAATTAAATAGACTTGAGGTAGAACGACACTTTAAGGGAAGGATGTGCACTGTCATTTATGAGGTTCCATGAATCTCCATGGAATCAAGGCATGCAACAACGTTCTCCCAGATTCTGGAATTTTCATTCACTTTCTGTCTCTTGTCTGACTTTCCCTCCCCTTGCATTTACAGCCTGTGTTCCAGGGACGCACTAATGGCGGTTGATTTTTTTATGTTGGCCAGCTTTCCTATAGGAGACTTCATCCTGCATAATCATAGTTCCAGCGGTGCATGTCTATGAAATTAAAATGGAAGAGATTGATTCTTCAGGTATGTGGTTGCTGTTATTGACAGTACTCCAGATCAGTTCCTCCAGAGACAAGACAGCTCTTGCACGAAAAATACCTTTGCTTATCAAGCTGAAGCTCTGTGCCACTGAGATGGCAATTTCGGCCCTTATGACAGTAGCCAGACATGAACCAGAGTGCTCAGGAAAGTGAACTTCCGTAATCCTCCGGTATTCCATTAATCTGAAATCCATTAATCCGAGACTGCAACTTTTTCTCTGTTTTAAAGCTCTGTTCCATTTAGAATGCTAAATAAATACAGCTAGCTGCTCAATAAAAGAAAAAGACACTGCTAACACCGTATTTCAGAAGATTAGATTTTCAGTATTTTAAGATCTAAATTAATTTTGGTTCATTTAAAAAATATGTTTTATTGTGGAGAACTAACATAATGCAAAATCTACCATTTTAGCCATTTATAAGGGTACAATTCAGTGGCATTAACTACACTGACAAGATTGTGCCACCGTCATCACTATCCATTTCTGAAACTTTTTCATCCTCCCCAACAGGAAACCTATGCCCATTAAAAGGTAAACTTCAGCCCCTGGTAACCACTATTTTACTTTCTGTCTCTCAAATTTGACTACTCTGGGTATCTTACATAAGTGATCTTTATATCATTATTTGTTCTTTTATGTCTGGTTTATTTTACTTAGTATTAATATAATGTCCATCTATGTTTTTTAATATAACGTCCATCTGTGTTTTACCATGGATAGACATTACACTAGGTATCAGAATTCTATTCCTTTTTAAGGCTGAACAGTATTCCATTGCATGTATATACCATATTTTGTTTATCCACTGATACTATCAGAATTTCATTTCTTTTTAAGGTTTAACAGTATTGCATTGCACGTACATACCATATTTTGTTTATCTATTCACTTGATGGACATTTGGGTTGTTTCCACCTCTTGGCAATTTTAAATAATGCCCCTACGAGCACTAGCGTAGAAATATGTTTGGGTCCCTGCTTTCAAATTAAATTTTAATTCACTTTTGCTCATTTAAAAACACTGTCCTATAGCTATGAAGTATGTTAAAAAATAAATAATCTAATGTACATTTTAACACATGATACTATGTTACCTTGTGGCATCATAGAGAATCTTTTCATATAGAACACTGTTACTTAGGGCATTTAACTTATTTTCCAAAGCATCCAAAACAAATAAGTACGGGTGTTTGTCATACTTTTCCCTCCCCCAGGTGGCCTCCCCAAATGCCTGGTCCCTATTATAGTCCATGAACATGGATTTTGAATAAACAACTACTACTCTGTTTCAAAGCAGCTCACTGTATTTTTGGTTAAGTTCAAATGAAGGTCAAATCATGTCATCATCTATTATATGACCCCTTTCTCTCTTGTAGCACTAATAACCAAGTGACAGAACAGAACTGGACATAAAGGGTTCTGCAGTTTATGCGACTACAAATGCCCTTCCTAACCAGATCAATATATTAATTCAGTTGTTTCACAACAGGAAACCTGAGATAATAGATTGTATAGCCTCAAAACTTCAGAGACAATCTAGCTTTCACAAGTCTAAGTAGGAAAAGAAAATAAATTTAAGCTGATATGAAAGACAAATAATAACAGTACTGAAAACTCAAGTTATTAAGAATTATAATAATTGCATGCTAAAGAGTAAAAATTTGGAAAACTTATTTTAATAGAGCAGCTCTTCTCATTTAAATAATTACAGAACTCCACATTTTGGGATGTTTACTAAGTACAGGTCACTCTGGTAAGATTATTTAACCCTCATACCAGTTCTGTGGGGACAAATTATTTCTATTTAAAGCTAAGGAAACTTAAGAGTTTTAAATCACTCTCATGGGAGTACATGGCTAGTAAATGGTAGAGATGAGATTTGAACTCATATCTATGTGACTCTTGAGTTGAAGCTTTTTATGATTATACTATCTAGAATTGTTCCAAGCCACATTTCACAGCTGGGACAATGCTTCAAACAAAGACGTGTTTGTGAGGGAGATAAGAATTAATGTGCTTTGTGAATTGAAATGGGTCCCCTCTGAGCTATAAGATGGAGCCTTCTCAGACTGCATTTAACAGAGCCCACATTGTTCAGTATTTCCACTCTGAGAATTTAGCAACCTAACATGGCTCCACACAGATTCATCTACCGTTTCTCTTTCACCTCTCTCCTGAGATCCTAATGTTAGTTTCCACAAAAATAAAAATATTTTAGGAATGATAGCATATCCAGAATATTCGATAGAGAGTTTCACTGCTGCTATTGTAATTATTCTTAATTAAAACTGTTGTTTCCCTTACAGCAAGTAAGCATGGGGTACACTCATGCTATTTGCTTAAAAAAAAGACTGATAGTAATTTATAAAAAAAATTATCAACTAAATATAGACTCATGTGTTTCCTTTTTCTTAAGAACTGGCATTAATAATTTTAGAAGTCAGCAGTATGCATGGTTCTGAGTTCACACAGATATTTGCTTCAGGATAATTTATGGCAGTCAAAAGTGACACAAACAACTTGGAACAGTAGTCATTATAAAAACGGTAAATTAAAATGGAATACTGACTAATGTCTTGTGTAAAGTTAATGTGCCATGAACCTTAACTATACCAATAAAGTTACATTATGAAGGTCAACTATTAAGACAAGAACAGTTATCCACCTGGGACACACAGCAAATGTAAATTAACTCTATGTTAATGTGGAATGTAGACATTAAAAGGGAAAAGTAAATGAATCCAAATATTAAATCCAGGTTGAAATAAAAATCATAAATTTAGGCATACAAGCTAATATTAGTTTTGGGTTCCCTATCCTATATTACTGACAATTTCTCCTATAATTTGTCTTGATTAGTTTTTTCAAGTAACTTTGACCAAAGTTTCTTTGCATATATAACATTAACACATCTATTAACATTGTTGGATAGCAAAATATTTTAGAGCTTGAAGGGTCACTAGAGATAATTAAATTCCATCTCCCAATTCTAAACATGTGGAAACAAAGATCTAGAGATGTTTCAGAATAGACAGAGGCTTAATCTAACTAATTCCAGAATTATATCTCCTACAGCCTGACAGAATCTTGTTTCAGTTATATTCTCTTTGCTAAGGCATTTTCTTCTTTGAGTCCTTAACTCTGACAGATTGTCAAAGGCTAGCAGTTTTATAAGTAAAATAGAGGTATTATCATAATGCCTAACATATGTATTTATTATGATAGACAAAAAAATGTTCATTGAGATCTTACTTGAAAATTGTAAAATGTTATAAAATTATTTATTATTATTATAAATGAAGGACTTGAACAAGTTGACCTCTCTTTTATGAGGTCTTGAGTCTGTTAGGGACAGGTGCAGGTTGGCAGTGCTAAACCACAGGAAAAGAGGAGGGGGTCAAAAATGAGGAGGGCAATTAGCATTTAGAAACAAAGCAGCAACAGCAGGAACTTGAGGTTAGGGACTGTTCCTGGCCAGAAGCATTCACAGAAACTAGGAGCTTATGTCCAAAGGTAACCTTTTCTCCATTAGCATACATTAGAATAGTAAAAATCACACCCATCAGCTCCATGACAGTTTACAAATGTCGTGGCAATCCCTGAAAGTTACCCTATAAGGATAAAATTGGGAGGGTCCTTAGCTCTAAGAACTCTGCACCCTTTTCTCAGGAAAATAATGACTATTTTATCTACAGTTTAGCATATCATAAGGTAGAGACGTAAAAGTAGAAGTGTAGTAAAAGCCCAGCATCTTCCCCACTCATGGAGATAGACCCATTTCCCCACAGGAAATGCTCTTTCACTTTCTATTCTTGTGTGGAAGTGCTAAGTGTCTGTCATCACTCCGTTGCACTAACTCTGCTTGTGATTTTTCCAAGCAAGGAGCCAAAGAACTAGGACACCACCTCTCAAAAATCAACCCTGACAAGTCAAAAAGAATATACAATCGAACCTTGAACAACATGGGTTTCAGAGGCCATGAGCTCCTGTGCAGTGGAAATCTGCATGCAATTTTTGAGTCCCCCAAAACTTAACTGTTAATACCCTACTCTTTACCAGAAGCCTTACCAATAACACACTCAGTTAACACATATTTTGTGTGTTATATGTATTACATGCTATATTTTAACTGTAAAGTAAGCTAGAAAAAAGAGAATGTTATTAAGAAAATTGTAATAAAGAAAAAATATATTTATTATTCATTAGGTGGAAGTGGATCATCATATTCATCCTCATCATCATCAAGTTGAATTGGCTGAGGAAGAGGAAAAAGAGGTGGAGTTGTTCTTGCTGTCTTGGAGGTGGCAGAGGCTGAAGAGGTGGAGGAGGTGGAAAGGAAGGCAGGGGAGGCAGGCACACTTGATGTAACTTTTATAGAAAAAATTCTGGGTATAAGTGGATCTGCAGAGTTCAAACCCATGTTGTTCAAGGGTCAACTTTATAGGCTTTCAGATCATAAAAACGTGGTTTTTAGGCAACGCTCATCCAACCTACAGATTATCATACCTGAGTATCTCTGGACATTCTAGATGTCTAAAATCATAACAATAATATTTATCCATATGGTACTTGTGAATATTAAATAATAGATATAAAATATTTGGGACAGTGATTGAAGACTACTATATATTTGATAAATATTAATTTTATTTTCTGTTCCTTTTGAATCTTCCTATTTTGTTTTGACTAGGTATAACTAAATTGCAAAATTTTAAATAATACTAACAGTCTGGTGAAAATCTGAATTTAAAGAATAATTTTATTATGATAGAGAATTACTTAATTAGACTCTTCATAATATAAACAGACACATAACTGAAAGATACAAAATGAAAAAGAAATCTACATACTGAGATAATACCAATTAAAATACAGTACCTGTAGTGCTCAGATATTAGTAGGAGAGGAATATACAAAAGTTTTGATTAATTACAGAAATGATTCATTAAGGAAGAATATAGTTATTCCATTGAAGGGAAAATAATCCTGATATGTCAAAAGACACTTTTGCTATATACCTGGTATCCTCACAATTCCTGATGGAGATAGGGCCAAGCTCTTCTGGAATAAGCTACCATTCTGATAAGAATAGTTCTAATAATGTTTATTTCTAGCACAATTATGTATCTATTCCTATATTGTATATTATAGGATTACAGTATATAGTGAAGGCTCTATTCACATGATTATGTATTGCTATATTAATACTCAAACTCTTGTTTTTGTTTTATTCGAGATGAGGTCTGGCTATGTTGCCAGGCTGTGTGCAGTGGCTACTCACAGGCACGATCATAGTGCACTACAGCCTCGAACTTCTGGGCTCAAACTGCGCCTCAGCCTCCTGAGTAGCTGAGATCAGAGGCCCAGGCCACCATACCTGGCTTCTCAAACTCTTAGTTTTAGCATATCATATCACCCCACCTAACATTAACATCCAAGTTAATTTTGACTTAAGTGTAGAGAAATACAAAACAATGGGGAAAAATGAAGTCAAAAGACTTAAGTATTCTATATTAAGTCCAAGAAGTCATACCAAGGACATCTGTACTACAGAGGCAAACGTGAAATAACACTTTAAAACAAAGTTAGTCTTCTCAGAAAAAAAGGGATGCCAGCTCCCTGGGACACAGACTCTGAGTGCTAGCACATCAGTCGTTTTAAAGAAATTACTAGCATGCTGTGTTTGGTTTCCTGTCTCCCACCTAGCATTTTACAAACTGTATCAAAGCATGGAATGTAACAGCTCCAATTTCTTTCACAGCAGCTACACTGTGTGAGAAAAATTGACAGATTAACTAGAAGAAAGCCTCCAAGCTCACTATAAACTATGACTGCCCATTAGAACAGAAAGATAGACCAACAAATACACACAAAGAAATGCCTAGGCGACTCACTACACCATGAACCAATGGGTATGTATGATAACGCTCTTCAGGATTCATGTGTGAGAGGGATCAGCACAGTCCAGGAACGGTAACCCGTATAATTTTGTTTAGGACTTACTCTGAGTGAAGATAAAAGATCTGGAGTTGAAAGGTAGCTATTGATTTTTCTGGGTATTTTGGTTATTATTTTGATGAATCCTCTGCCTGCTAGCGTTCTCTAAAATATAAAACACACTAAATAATTCTGGTCCTTACATAATTTAATGAAGTCAAGCAAAATGAGACTCCAACTGCTTCGCAAGCAACTAACACTGTTAATTGAATTCAGATATGTAAACCTGTCTTCTTTATGACAATCCATCAAGTCTAGATTCAGCAGGCAATGCTACTCCTAACATTAATACAGAAGCTTACAGTGTGCTTCAGAAATATTTGCCATGTAATCCGTACAACCATGCTAAAGAAATAGGCAGTATCAATAGCATGACAACTATTTTAGAGAGGTCTGAGAGTTTAAACGGGGTGCCTAAAGGCAGAGGCAGCTGGAAAGGTGACAGTGAACAGGTATGAGAAATGAAAGGAAGTCATGGGGGAAGAGAAAGAAGTAGTGAAGAAGAAACTAGGGAAAGAAATATATTGGATCACCCTTGACTTAATTGGTGTGTATTTTTCATTTTGAGCTACTTATTAAAAGAACTCACATCAACAGGCATTTCAAAGATAACCATGGAAAAATTAAAATTTTCAATGGACAACTGAAATGTCTACATTACTGGGAAGGTGTGATATGACAGGCAATGTTTTATGCTATATGGATGGATGGATGAAATGGATAAAAGCAATGTCAAGAGACTGCAGGTTATGACTCTATACTGCAGGATTCCCTCAGGAAAAAGACTGTCAGAATATTCATTAGAAACCTTAGTTTATTAAAACTATTTAACTTATTGGCAACTTGCATTTTCAGACTTTTTCTCCAATCATTTAATTTAATTTGAGCTTCCCCCTAATTTTTTTTTTCTTTTTTTGAGACAGAATCTCGCTCTGTCACCCAGGCTAGAGTGCAGAGGCATCATCATAGCTCACTACAACCTCAAACTCCTGTGGTCTAGTGATCCTCCTGCCTCAGCCTCCTGAGCAGCTGGGACTATAGGCATGCACCACCATGCCCTGCTAATTTTTCTACTTTTTGTAGACACGGGATCTTGCTCTTACTCAGGCTGGTCTCAAACTCCTGGTCTCAAGCAATCCTCCTGCCTCAGCCTCCCAGAATGCTAGGATTACAGATGTGAGCCACTACACCCGGCCTTCCCCAAATTTTTAAGATAAATCAATAGGGGGAAATGCTTCAAATATAGCTTGATAAGGCATGTCTTAAAAAAACGTATTTTACTGTCAAACAGATGCATTTATATAAAGAGATCACATAGAATAAAAGACTATACAATGGAGTAGCCATTATCTATTTATTGAAAATTCACCAAATAGTCTACTATTTTCATCCATTAACTTGGTTTCACAATTAACATGATGAGATTATGATATTAAAAAATGAAACTGTATGTCATCATAAAAGATGGCCCACATCTTCAAAATCAAATGAAATACAAGGATGAAGTTTTGGGAGCCGACATTATTTTTGATGAAGACAGGATAACAATGTGAGCAAATAAGACAAGAATACTCAAGTTAAATAAGTTTTTGGCTAAGTGTTATTTAGGACTGACAATAAGATACTCTTGAAAATATTTTTTCATGCATTCCACAAACATTTATATTGTCAAATATATGTTCAAGGCACTTGATCTTGTAAATATAATAAACGTTTTGATGTACATTTTTTCAAGCAAAATTAATTAAAGTTTGACACAGATGTTAACATAATCCATAGTTTGCAGATAGAAACTCCAAGACTCACAAAAAATACAATAAATTATTAATGCTCATTACTGTATTTCCAGAACATGAATACAAGCCTTCTGATTCTAGATCTGCAAATTTTTCTACTACTTAAAAAAAACTAATTGGCTAAACACGGGCCAATTAAGGTGTCTCAACATATTCTCTAGTTCTACATAGTGACATTTTTATTTTTACTCTAATTATAAAAATCGTACATTTTTTACAAAAAAATTTAGAAAAAAGAAAAAAAGCATAAAAATAAACATTTCATAAACAGACTAAAAGAAAAATACAGTAAACATTCTTATATATACCCAAGCTGGGTATCTACTGTTTTTGCCTCTCAAGTGCCCATCGCAACTTTAGATTATAGCATCTCACTTTCCATCTGTGAAAACAATCAATACAGACTGGATTAGTACCAAGAAGACAGCCTAAGATCTCACCTTCTCCCATACAAGAGGCAAAAATTACCCAAGTTACGTCAATGGCTCACTTTCTCTACTAGGAATTTCCAGAGAAGTTACTTATTCCAAGGCAAAAAAATAAAATAATTGGAACTGATTCATCCTTAATGAGAGTGATCAGCCTTTAAATGCCTGCTACATAGAGGTTCAGAGCTAATCTTCCACTATTCTTTCCAAAATCAATTATTCTTTTAATTCTGTGAACTGCCCCACACATTTCCAATAACACTTCTTTTGTTTTGAATGTATGTCTGTTTGTTTAATACACATTTAAGTAGATTTCATTATTTTTTCATTAGAAATTCTTAGGACAGAGGATGTAAATAATTTTGAGGTTTATGCAACACATTAGAAGAACATGTTTATTGAAAGCTTCTCTAATTTTTTGTTTTTACATTTGTCCATTTGATACTTGAGATGGTAACTTAAAGGCACATATTAATATTTTTGATTTAACAGGGAAGCTGTTAGGGCCTGTCTGTACTTCTTGTTCTTTTAAATCAATTGTTCATATTGCTGTTTAATTTTCTATTGGGTTATATGTCATTTGCTTATTGGATTTAGAGATATGAAACAATAATTTTTTCTGTTTAAGATTTGCAAAATATTTCTCATTTTCTTAATAATCTTTATTGTATTTACTGTCTTTTTAGGTATTTGTGTCATTAAATTGATATATTATTAGATCCATAGATATTTCTTCTTACTATTCTTTTTTTATTTCAATATATTTAGAGGTACATGTACAATATTTATTTTTACTTGGATATATTATATAGTAGTGATGTCTGAACATTTAGTGTACCCATCACCCAAATAGTGTACATCGTACCGAATAGGTAATTTTTCATCCCTCACTCACCCTATCTTCCACCCTCAAACCTTTGGAGTCTTCGCTGTCTATTATTTCACTGTATATGACTATGCGTATCTATCATTTAGCTCCCACTTACAATGAGAACATGCAGTATTTGATTTTCTGTTCCCAAGTGACTTCACTTAGGATAATGACCTCCAGTTCCACCCAAGATATATATACCCATTTTCTATATCCACTCATCAGTTGGTGGACAATTAGTTGGATTCCATATCTTTGTTACTGTGAATTGTGCTGCAATAAACATAAGAGAGCAGGTATCTTTTTCATACAATGTTTTCTTTTCCTTGTGGTAGATACCCATTAGTGGGATTCCTGGATCAAATGGTGGATCTAATTTTACTTCCTTGAGAAATCTCCACACTGTTTTCCATAGAGGTTATACTAGTTTATATTCCTACCAATAGTGTATAAGCATTCCCTTTTAACCACATTTGTGCCAACACCCATTGTTTTTTGACTTTTTAATAATGGCCATTCTGACTGGTTTAAGGTGGTATCTCATTGTGGTTTTAATTTGCTGATGATTAGTGATATTGAGCATTATTTCATATATTTCTTGGTCATTTGTAGATCTTCTTTTGAAAAATGCCTGCTCATGTCATTTGCCCACTTTTTAACAGGGTTCTTTATTATTGTTTTGTTTTGGTTTGTTTTTTTCCTGGCTGATTTGAGTTCCTTGTAAATTTTGGATGTTAGTCCTTTGTTGGATGCATAGTTTCTGAATATTTTCTCCCATTCTGTAGGTTGCTTATTTATTCTGTTGATTATTTCTTTTGCTGTGCAGAGGCTTTTTAGTTTAATTAAGTCCTGTTTGTTTATTTTTGTTTTTGTTGCATTTGCTTTAGGTGTCTTAGTCATAAATTATTTGCATAGGCAAATATCCAGAAGATGTTTTCCTAGGTTTACTTATAGAATTTTTACAGTTTTAGGTCTTACAGTAAGTCTGTAATTTATCTTGAGTTAATTTCTGTATATGATGAGAGATAGGCATCTAGTTTCATTCTTCTGAATGTGGCTATCCAATTTTCCCAGCACTGTTAATTGAATAGGGTGTCCTTTCCTCAGTGTATGTTTTTGTTTGTTTTGTGGTGTATTACTTGGTTGTAGGTTTATGGTTTGATTTCTGGGGTTTCCATTCTGTGTCATTGACTTATGTGTTTACTTTTATATCAGTACCATGCTGTTTTGGTTACTATTGTCTTGTAGTATAATTTGAAGTCAGGTAATATGATGACTCCAGTTTTGTTCTTCATCCTCAGTATTGCTTTGGATATTCAGGATCTTTTTTGGATCTGTATGACTTTTAGTATTGGTTTTTCTAATTCTGAAAAGAATGATCTTGGTATTTTGATGGCAATTGCATTGAATTTGTAGATTGCTTTGGGAGGTATGGTCATTTTAATAATATCGATTCTTCCAATCCATGAGCATGAGATGTTTTTCCGTCTGTTTGTGTCACCTAGCATTTATTTCATGACTGTTTTGTAGATGTTTTTGTATAGATCTTTCATCTCTTAGTTAAGTATATTCCTCAGTATTAATATTTTATTTTATTTTATTTTATTCTTTGCAGCTATTGTATATGGGATTGAGATCTTCATTTTGTTCTCAGCTAAGTCATTATTAACGCGTAGAAAAGCTACTGATTTGTGCATGTTGATTTTGTAACCTGAGACTTTACTGAATTCATTTATCAAATCTAGGAGCCTTGTGGAGGAATCTTTAGGGTTTTCTAGGTCATTGACTTCCTCTTTTCCAGTTTGGATGTGCTTTATTTCTTTCTCTTGCCCGATTGTTCTGGCTAGTACTTCTAGTACTATGTTGAATTGAAGTGGTGAGCGTGGGTATCCTTGTCTTTTCCAGTTCTTAGGGAGAATGCTTTCAACTTTATCCTATTCAGTATGATGTTGGCTGTGGGTTTGTCATATATGGAGTTTATTACTTTTGAGGCATGTTCCTTCTCTGCCTAGTTTTTTGAGGGTTTTTATCATGAAAGGATGCTGGATATTACTGAATGCTTTTTCTGCTTCAACTGAAATGATTATATGGTCTTTATTTTTATTTCTGTTCATGTAGTGAATAACATTTATTGACTTCCATATGTTGAACCATCCTTGCATCCCTGAGATGAAACCCATTTAGTCGTGGTGTATTACCTTTCTGATATGCCGTTGGATTCAGTTTGCTAGTACTTTGTTGAGGATTTCTGCATCTATGTTCATCAGAAATACTGGTCTGTAGTTTTTGTTGTTGTTGTTGTTGTTGTTGTGTCCTTTCCTGGCTTTGGTATCAAGGGGATACTGGCTTCGTAGAATGAGTTAGAGAGGATTCCCTCCTCCTCAATCTTTTGGAACAGTTCCAGGACAACTGGTACAAGTTCTTTTTCTACATCTGGTAGAATTCAGCTGTAAATCTATCTGATCCTAGGCTTTTATTTGGGGGAGATAAATAACTAGTCATTATTGATCTGTTCAGGATTTCTGTTTCTTTCTGATTCAAGCTTGGGAGATTGTATGTTTCCAGGAATTTATTCATGTACTCTAGATTTTCTAGTTGGTGAGCACAGACTTATTTATAGTAGCCTTGGATGACATTTTTATTTCTGTAGTGTCAGTTGTAATGTCTCTTTTTTCATTTCTGATTGAGCTTATTTAAATTCTCTCTCTTCTTTCTTAATCTAGCTAGTGGCCTATCAATTTTGTTTATTTTTTCAAAGAATCAACTTTTCATTTCATTGATCCTTTGTATTATTTTTGGTTTCAATTTCATGTAATTCTGCTCTGATCACTGTCATTTTTCTTCTGATAGCTTTGGGTTTGGTTTATTCTTGTTTTTTTAAAAAACAAGGTTTTAAAAAAAGCCTAACATGAAGTGTGATGTTAGGTTCTTAATTTGTGATCTTTCTGGCTTTTTGATATAGGCATTTACTGATGTAAACTTCTCTCTTAGCCATGCCTTTATTATATCCAAGATTTTTTGATAAGTTGTGTGTGACTATTATTCATTTTGAAACATTTTTAATTTATATCTTGATTTCATTAGTGACCCAATAATAAATCTGGTGCAGGTTGTTTAATTCCCATGTATCTGTATAGTTTTTATATTCTTCTTGGAACTGATTTCTAGTTTTACTGTGCTTTTACTTTGCTGTGGTCTGAGAAGATAGTTACTATTATTTGATTTTTTAAAACTCATTGAGACTTGTTTTGTAGTCTAGCATACGGACCATTTTGGGAAAATGTCCTATGTGCTGATGAGAAGAATGTATATTCTGCAGTTGTTGGGTAGAATGGTCTATAAATGTCTGTTAGCTCCATTTGTTCTAGTGTCTCCTTTAAGTCTAGTACTTCTTTGTTGATGTTCTGCCTTGATGATCTGTGCAGTGCTGTCAGTGGAGTGTTAAAATCCCCCACATCTTATTGTAGTATTCTCTCTCTCTTTTCTTAGTTCTAGTACTATTTGTTTTATGAATCATTTAATCTTACATCCTCACTTAAAGGACATATCAGATATTAAACTAATAAGAACAGGTACTACCCTTGATCTTAGGCAAAGGGTATTGTACTATTCTTTTTAAGTTTAGAAATGCTTACCTTACTGTCAAATCATATAGTTACCTGAAGTTTGCCTGGATCCTGTTATAGTTATATAGTTTACATTTATTCCTTAATTAACCTCAGTTTCATCTGATATATGGTGATGTAATGATTTTCCCTCCTCTTTTACCCATTATCACATCATGATCATATAATCCACATTTACATAGCTTCACTGAAATGCCAACCATAACATAAATTCACTTCTAATATGTATGTGGGTCTGTTTCTTGACCTTTCAATTTTTTTAAAATGTCTAATAATATGTAAGCACTTAATTTTTAAAAATTTTGTAGTTACCTTCAACAGTTTTGGTTACTCTTGGATATTAGTCCCACAGCTGACCTTCAGAATAATATTAGAATTCTAATATGTGTGTGTGTGCATGAAACTAAATTCTGTATAATAGTTTATCTTCCCATTTTATTGAAACCTCATGTTCCTTGGCAAATTATGATGGCTTCCTTCACATAAGAATTGCATATTTCTCACGTTAATTCCTATGAATTTTATAGTTTGTGGCTATTAAAGTATCTTTTTATTACACAGTTTTGCTTTTTCCTACAACAGAAACCCAAATTAAATAGAAATAATACATTTTTAAAAGTGTCATAAAAATGTATTTTTGTTTAAAGTTTTTTAATTGATAGGTATAAATAAGGATGCAATCATATTTCTAATAAGCAGAAATAATTGTATTTGCTTTCCAAAATTTTCACTTATTGTTTCTTCATCCCTTACCAGATTGGCAAAATGTTAAGAATACTTAAGTTAAACAAAATACAAAGGAGCATCTTTTTATTATTATTATTATCATTATTAGGAATTTCATAGGCATGCTTAAAATGCTTTCTCCTTAACTACTATATTGATTTAGATTTTGATCACAGAAAGTATCAATCTATTACTAGATTACTAATTGTTTTTGTTGGTTTGGAATGTTTTTAAATTAGGAATGGTTAGGAAAGCATATCAGACATATATGCTGGGTGTGATTACATGTGCATGACCCTAATCCAACAGAGGTTTCATCATCACCACCACACCTCCAGCCCTGACATTTATTCAATGTGTCAGATTCTGTGTCAGGTGCTTTAATATTGTTCTGCCTCATAAAATACATTTTTCTGTTTTCCCTCTATTTCTGTGCTATGAATCAATGTTTTTGCATAAAATTATTCATTTATTAATAAACTGGATTGGTGTATCCATTAAGATGGCAGGACACTGCATTTATCGGAGAGAATCACAACTTATCAGGGTTTTGTTTCTGGCTTAGTTTATTAATCTACTTTTTTTTACTTGAGTTAACTTAGATAATTTGTTTTGCTAAAAAAATCACCCATTTCTTTAAAATTTTTAATCTCTTCTATCTTGACTTAACCCCCCTTATACTCTGGTGTATGTTCCCTGATTTTTTTTTCTTTATGAGACTTTTGAACAGCTTATTTATGTCTTGTTTTTAAGTTACATTTCTTAGATTTACCTACTCTACTTACTGTTGTTACATTATTTAATGATTTCTTTCAGTATTTTCCCTACTCCTATAGCTTTATTATCTTTTCTAACTTTTAAGTGGAACATTATTTCACTTTATTTACAATATGTTATGTGCTAAAATTTTATTTAAGACTATGTATTTGCCTAAAGGCACAATTTTTGGTCCTAACTCACAGATTTTGACATGTAATATTTTTATTTTTGTTGTGTTCCCAATAGTATATAACCATAGTTTTTAACATTAGTTCATATCAATGACCACCAGACACCCATGAATACAACCCCCTCACACACACACACGTGCAGAAACACACTCAAAAAACAACCAACCAAAAATCCAGAAGAGCCCAAAATACCTGGCTTTTCTCAATCATCTGAAAAACAGGTTTCCCCAACATTCAAAAAAAAAAAAATTGTATTCACAGTGCGATCTGTATTTGCACAGAGCATAAATATTCCAGAAAGTACTATTTTTGGTTATTTGAAGGGACCAAACCACTTAGGTCACAATAGATGTCATATGGAGAACCACGTGTGCTACTCTACACAGACTTCAGGACCTCCCAGATAGATTTCTCCTGGCTCCTTGGGCAAAGTATTTTCTGAAGATCTTTGTAACAAACTGGTCAATGACTAAGAAGTTTGTATTTGTCAGATTAGCTATGTTTTAGTCCAATATTAACAGCAAAATCAGTGCCTCAATGCAATTTATTTTTCATTCATGCTCTATGACCAACATTGGCTGCCAGTATTTATTTACCCTAATCATTCAGGGTGATGAAAAAGATTTAATACCAATAAACATTTTTGAAGTCCCTACAACAGAAAGAATGGAATAGGAGAATTAGGCATAGGTTTTAAAACTGCCATCCAGTTGTGACTCTTGTTTTTCCTACCCATATTCCACTGGTCACAGCCACATGCTTGGCCTCACTTTTTGGGGAGGCTCAACTCTACCATATGCCCAGAAAGAGATGAGAGCTGGGATATTGATGAGCAACTCTAAAGCAACCACAAAATTCACTGTTTATTTTTACCTTTATTTTTAAAAAATGTTTTCGCATATCACCTCCCACCTTTTCCTTAGTTTTCATTCATCTATTCAGTGAATATTTCTTAAGTGCTTTTTAATATAAATCAGATACACATCCATGATTAAGAATCCTTCAAATTCCAAAACTCTGAAAAATATCTAAGGGTTACCTAAGAAGTTCTGTTAATCTTTAAATGAAGGGCAAAGATTTCAGAAAGAAATGTAAATGCTTGGAAAACATATTTCTATTCAACTACTTTCCATACAAGCAATTTTCCAAATAATGATCTAATCATACAGTTTCCAAAAGTGTTATAAATGTGCATAAGCCTTTCCTTGACATAGCGAGCCACCTGTATAGACAGCAGATTAAATGCACACTACTAACTACTCTTTGTATGCTACAGCAGTGCAGAAAACCTATTGAAATGCTATTCCTGCTGAGTGACCAAAAGGAGCATCAGTCATTTGTTCTCACAGGTGCAGAGCTGCACTCTCTGTCAAGACTGCTTCAAGTAACACTCTATATACTACTTTTACCTCAGATGATTAAAAAGTAGATTGGCAAAGAGTCATTAAAAGCTTCAATAGAAAGAAAACCCAACAGTGCCAGTGTCAGCGAAAGGCTTCTTTATGCTTCTTGTCAAATATGTTCCTGTTTGATATATTTCTTCAATGGTTCCAAGAAAATAATGAAGCAAATTAAAATCAATATAAAATTGCAAATCAAAATACTATTCCAGGGTTGACAGAAAGGCAGAGGCAAGAGAATTTCAAATCAAAAGGAGAAAAAAAATTCATCATCAACTCAATCTGCACTGCCTTGCTTTTCTGAAGAGACTATGACTCATTCCTGCTGCTATTGCTAGGCAGGACAGGTTGAATCAGGAATGGGGAAATAGTCTTCAATTAGAAATTCATTGAATTTTGTCAGATCCAGTAAGACATTAATGTTATTTCAAGGAGGGAATGGTAGGTGCATTTTTTACTCAATCTGCTTCTGTTTCTGATATTTTCATTCCAGGCCACATTCCTTAGCTGTTATTTTTCATTCTTTAAAAAGAAAAAAAGTGTGAAAAACAAGAGGATAAAGTCAAGGGAAATGTTTTGTTTATAAATCAAATGTGAAAATCTCAAAACACATCTACTGTTTTGAAAGACAGGTTGAATAGCTATCATTTGAGAGTTAACCAGATCTGTGCACTCAAGCACTTGCAGTAAGACCATTTTTTAGTATTCAACTGCAATCCTTTTATTTCTGTAGTATAATAGAAAAGAAGTGGGAGCAGAGAAAGGGTGAGTTTTAGATGCTGGAGGGTTAAGAGGATTTCATGTACACAGATAATCATGATAATTTTAGTTAAAATATCAAACTAGTCTCACAGGAGCTTAATACGCCATTGGGATACACGAGAAGCCATTTTCAAAAGAGAGCAAGTAATGGTGTATGTTTTAGGTCAAACATTACCTAAAGATGATGATTTAAAAGTAAAAATAAGGACAAAGTATAATGAGGCAAAATGTTCTGAGATGAAAAAGAGGAAATGCTGACCTTTATGCTATAAATGTCTCTTCAGTAGCTTTGTACATCATAAAGGACATCACTTTTAGGGATAGTCAATAACAGACATTAGGCACTATGACATAAAATAAAACCATTCTCCCTTTTACATGCTGTACTGACTGAGAAAAACCTCTCCTATAAATCCCATAGCTCCATAGTGTCAGTCATAACCAAATAATGTTAGCCTGCTGGACTTTTAAAGTAATTAAGGCTAACCTTTTCATTTTATAGAGGAAAAAAACTGAAATCTACAAGAGGGGGAAACTTGAAAAGCACCGAGTAAATTAGTTGGGGGCTAAAGCCAAAGTATTTAACTGCTGTTCTAACACTCTTATCCTTTATCAGAAAGTCTCAATCAAAAGAACACATATTTACCCATCCATGCATTTGGTTCCAACAGCTGTAACATTTAGAAGCCCTTGCAGTAATTATTAGAGTTTGATAAAATTTGAACATATTCTATGTAACAACTGAGGTAAGTTAGAATAAAAATAGTTAGGGATATAAGTGTAAATGGCATATACTATAAAGTGTTCAATACAGGTAAGTTTTTAGTAATGTTATTTCACACTATTTTATAGATGGGCAAGATTTATGTAAGTGTGGGAAAACAACACATATAAAAGCAAGCATGCCAGGCTGAGCTGGTCCTAAGACTTACCACACATGGAAAATAGAGTTAGCAAATGATTTCACTTTTATGCTATTTGCCAATGACACCCAACTAGGTTGGTCCACAAAGTATGCCTAACTAAAATCTCCATTAGTTTACAACATTAATATTGAAGGATTTGAAAAAATCAAAAATTCTGATTTCTTTTGATATACTAAAAGACCTAGCATGAGTGGGACTCTATCCTGTAATAACAACAATTACCAAAATCAGGTAGAATATCTGTCAGTTCCCTTCCAGCAAAGGCCTGGACTGCAGGGATGTCGATGGAAATGGAGAAGTCACAAACAAAAGAGAAATAAGTCATATAGAAAACCAACAGCAAAATGGCAGACATAAATCCTACCTTATTGGTAATTACATCAAATGTAAATAAATTAAACACTGTGAACAAAAGGTAGATATTTGTAGAATGGATAAAAAGCATATGATATAACTATATGCTGTCTGCAATGGAAATATTTTATATTCAAAGACACAAATAGCCTCAGAGTAAAAGGATGGGAAAGGATATATCATGCAAACAGTAATCAAAAGAGAACTGAAGCAGTATTACTAATACCAGACTTTAATATTTGAAGCCAAAAATTTTAATAGAGATAAATGGGGAATTTTATAATGACAAAAGGGTCAATCTTCCAGAAAAATATAATATTAATACTTATAAACTTATATTCACCTAATGACAGAAAACTGACAGAATAAAAATGAGAAATGGAAAATTAAACAATAATAGTTGAAAACTTCAATATCCCTCTTTAAATAGTTAAAGGAAAATTAGAAGATCAACAAGGATATAGAGGACTTGAATAACACCACTAACAAACTAGATGAACAAACAACTTTAGAACCTTCTGCTCCAAACAGTAGAGTTCACATTCTTCTCTAGTGTATGTGGAGACATTTTCTAAATTAGACTATAAAAGATTTATGGACTATATTTTACACATATATAAACTATATTGTACTGTAAAAGGTTTCATAATAATATAAAAGATGATAAAACAATTTTTGACAAGTTTAATAGAAATTAAATCATTAAAAAAGTCCTCTGATCACAATGGAATTTAAGTAGAAGTCAAAAGCAAAATAAATTTGGGAAATCTGCAAAAAATGTATAAATTAAATAACATATCCATAAATAACCAAAGGGTCAAGAAAGAAATCAAACGGGAAATTACTTTGAGATGAATGAAAATGATGACAAAATATGCCAGAACTTATGGGATGCAGCTAAAGCAGTGCTACAAGAGAAATTTATAGTTTTAAATGCATATATTAAAATAGAACAAAGATTTCAAATTAATAATCTAACTTTCTGTCTTAAGACTATCCAAAAGGAGAGCAATATGAAACTAAGGCTAGAAGGGAGGAAATAGTAAAGATTGGAGAAAAAAAATGAAATAGAGAATAAAAACAATAGAGAAAATCAATGAAACCAAAAGTTAGTTTTTTGAAAAGATCAATAAAAAATTGACAAAACTTTAGCTAGACTAATCAAAAAATGGGGAAGATTCAAAATCCTAAAATCAATAAAAGAGGGGATTACAGCTGAACTTATAGTTTTTTTTAAAAAGGATTATAAGGCAATATTATGAGCCACTGTATGTCAACAGATTAGATAACCTAGATGAAATGGAAAAATTCCTAGAAAGATACAAATTACTGAAATTGAGTCAAGAATCAGCAGAAAATCTGAATGAGCTTGTATCAATAAAGCAATTGAATTAATAACCAAAAGCTTTCCACAGAAAAGTCCACAACCAGAAAGCTTCACTGGTAAACTGAGCAAAATGTTTAACAAAATTTTCCAAAAACAGAAGGGGAGGGAACACTTCCAAATTCATTATATGAAGCCACTATTACCCTAATACCAAAATCAGACAAGAAAATCATAAGAAAACTACAAATTCCTACTCCCTATAAAGATAGACACAAAAATCTTCAACAAAGCAAATCCAGCAACATATAAAAAGAGTTATACACCTGAACTTAGTGGGTTTATCCAAGCAATGCAAGATTGGTTCAACATATGAAAATCAATCAATGTAACACATTATATTGATACAGTAAAGGATGAAAGCCACATGATCATTTTATAGATGCCTAAAAAGCATTTGAGAAATGGCAACACCCTTCCATGATAAAAACACTCAAGGAACTAGGTCTAAAAAGTAACTTCATAAACCTAATAAAGCACATCTATAAAAACCTCAAAACTAGCATCATATTTACCAATAAAAGACTGAATGTTTTTCCCATAAGATCAAAAACGAGACAAGAAAGCTTATCTTGATACTTCTATTAATATTCAACATTGTAGTGAAAGTTCTGGTCAGGGAAATTAGGCAAAAAAAAAAAAAAATCATCCAGATTGGAAAGAAGAAATAAAACTATCGCAATTTACCAAGGACATGATATTCTATACAGGAAATCCTATGGAATCCACAAAATTGTGAGATCTAATAAACAAGTTAAGAAAAGTTATAGGATACAAGATCAATATATCATTTGTATTTCTATACACTAGCAAAGAGCAATCCAAAAATGAAATTAAGAAAACAATTTCATTTAAAATGGCATCAAAAGAATAAAATGATTAGGATCAAATTTAATAGAAATATTACATATGAACACACTACAAAACATCATTGCAGTAAACTAAAGAAGACCTAAATAAATGGAAAGACATCCCAAATTCATGGACTGGAAAGCAATATTGTTAAGACAGTAATACTCCCAAAGTAATCTACAGATTCTATACAATCCCTATCAAAGTTCTAGGTGGTTTTATTGCAGAAATTAAAAAGCTGGTTGTTAAATTTATATGGAAATGCAAAGAGCTGCAAGTTACCAAAACGTCTTGAAAAAGAAAAGCAGTGTCACATTACATATCCAGACTATATCAAGAACTCTCACAACATAATGATAAAAAACAAATGACCCAGTTAAAAAATGGGCAAAGGATCTGAATAGACATTTCCCCAAAAAAGATACACAAATGGCCAAGAAGTACATAAAAAGATGTTCAAATCATTAATGATAAGAGAAATGCAAATCAAAATCACAATGAGAAGCACTTCATATTCACTAGGATGGCCATAGTAAAAAAAAAAAAAAAAAAAAAAAAGGAACTTTGAGGATTGGCAAGGATGTGAAGAAATAAAATCTCTCACACATTGCTGTTGAGAGTGTAAAATGAGCAAACACTTTGGTAAACCATTTCGTTGATCATTCTCCAAAACGTTCATCATAGATTTACTAGATGACCCAGAAATTCCATTCCTAGGTCACTCAAATGAAAAGAAAACATATCCACACAAAAATTTATACACAAATATTCATGGAAGCATTATGTACAATTGCAAAAAATGGAAACAACTCCAAAGTCCATTAGATGATGAATAAACAAAATGTTGTATATCAACAGAGTCAAATATAATTCATCTACAAAAACAAATGAAGTACTGATCTGTGCTACCTCATGAATAAACCTTGAAAGATCATGCTAAGTGAAAGAAGCCAGACACAAAACTCTAAATGTTATACTATTCTATTTGTGTAAAATATCCAGAATAGACAAATCCATATAGGCAGAGTGTAGATTATTGGTTTCCAGGGGCTGAGGGAGAGGCAAATTTGGAGTGGCTGTTAATAGGCCAGGGGTTTCTTTTGGTTTCTAACATATTCTGGTGTTGAATAATGATAATGGTTGCACAATTTGTGAGTATATTAAAACCACTGAGTTGCACACTTTAAAAAGGTCAAGTGTGTGATATCTCAATATCTCAATTGGAAAAAAAGATTCACAAAAATGTATTCATGAAAATATCAGTACAATATATGTTTTGAC
The DNA here is from genome assembly GCF_041146395.1 of Eulemur rufifrons. Taxonomy (NCBI): domain Eukaryota; kingdom Metazoa; phylum Chordata; class Mammalia; order Primates; family Lemuridae; genus Eulemur; species Eulemur rufifrons. The sequence goes on along the minus strand of NC_090989.1, from coordinate 181,314,655 downwards.
CTATATAAAGAAGGACTATTGAAGAGGAATCTAAGATTTGAAAACTAGAACATTAAAGAAGAGAAGTTGAATCTAGCAACTGGTAGAGTACATTGCGTAGAAATTCAGCAATAAGTTGATGCAAAACATTAAGCAAATAAATATGTGAAAAGGTCATGACCACCAATAAATCAAATAACTCCTAGAGACTTGCCTTAAGCAAATATATTGTGAAGTAACATTCAATGAATTCCCTTAAAGGAGCAATCGATCTTTCCAGCTGCAAAATAATGTGCCTCCTTTCCTTGAAGAGAGTGCATTCCCTAATAGGTATTAAGGGTACTTACTGCCATGCTGGACTGTTTACTACCGCCAGCAGGAGTAGAACCAGAAATTTCTAGCACCAGTAACAGTGGGAAGTTTATGTTCCTCTGTTCCATTTATACTTTGCAAGCGTCAAAATTTGAAAACAATTGACAGCTCTAAGTGTACATTGAATGTAAAGTCCAGAGGAGCCCTTGGGAAATGGCCCTATACATGAATTCCACCTGCCACAGGGAGCAAAAGATAACTTTTTAATACCCTCTTTATTACTCTCCTAATCTTTGAAGAATCTCACTTATGCCACTATTAGCTGTGTATAAATAAATAAACAACTGCATAATTTTCCTTGTAGGACAGTCAACTTTTTAAAACTAATGTATTGACATTTTCAAAAGATATCAGATTATTACATACAACAGTGGTCTCAAGACACATACCATAGATTACAACAGAGAAATCTCACTCTGTTTATTCACTTTTGTTGAGTAAACATACAGGGAATATGTAGTATTATCTGACACATTATTGTTGGGTCAGATCACACAATGTGATAAAGCCAGCTCTTTTCCTTTATTATTTTCCTAATTACCAAGGCCAACAGTGTTTCATCTAAATTATGCTGTGAACTCAAGCGAGAAAATGTTAAGTGTCTACCTCGTAAGTGATACAACACCACTTTCCTCCCTTTGTTCTATCTTTAATCATAATCAATGTAAAGGATCATGTAAAATTCAAAAAAGCACTAACATAATCTGACTATAAATATGTGTCATTGAATATAAATGGTGTAGATTAATAATCAAACTAATATTTTGCAATGTGATATTTATAATGTGCAATTAATTTCATTTTTTAAATACACTAATACACTTTAATAACAGAGAAAATTAAGCATCATAACTAAGCTACATAAACATTGCATAAGGCATTCAATAAAGAATTTAATTTGACATGAAGGATAACATTAATAAGCATATAAATCTGAACATAAAAAGAAAATATTTTGTAAGAGAAAGTTTTTACTTTACATATTGGCTCCCAACTTCCCAATACAATGTAATGAACAGGTAATTTCAGCAAATTATTATCCTTGATACTACTACCTTGAATAGCCCATCAAAAGACACATGGACTGAATATTACTATGCATCTCACCTACTCATATGTAATCTATATTTATAGGAAATCTCAATAACACTCAACAAAATTTGCCATAATCTAATGCTATTTGATAATGAAAAATCCAAAGGTGATAATCTATTGTGATACTAAATATACTCTTTACACAGTATTCCAAGGATCCTATCTGTTCTGAAAACCTGCTGAAACCTTTTACTGCAACTCCGGTAGCATGACTCTAGAGCCACGCTGAGCTAAGGAGTCAGCCGAAGGAAGTTGAGAGTACAGATAGAGAGGAAGTCCACGTGCTTTTACCCAGGCCTGCTTATCTTATTACATTTCTCTGAGAGTCATAAAATCTTTTTTAGATTCACAACCTTATTTATTAATATTTACAAGCATAGGATGAGTCCCTAACCTCCCCCAAATCAGAGCAACCCTACACAGCCCAGTTCAATACTGCAACTAGAGGGTAAGAAAATTGGAAGGAAGGATTATGGGAAATACAGGACTTGGGGAACATACCCCACATTAAATAGTTATAAACATATCAGTTCTATACAGAGGAGCAGCTGGACCCACCCCCACAGGACACAGCATGTGGTGAGAGGAGACTTGAGGAGTACTGAGGGCAGAGCAAATGCCTGGTGAAATGCCACAGCAGCACCAAAGTCCCAATGGCGCATGGGAGAGGGGAATCCCCAGGGCTACCCACCCCCACCCTGCCCTGGAATGTGTAGGGGACAGGAATGCCTCTCAGGGAGCATATAGGAAGGACAAGGCCCAGGTTTAGGGGCAAAATTTTGCCTACTTCACCCTAAATGGCAACCTTTGGAGGAAAGCAGATGATGACCTCTCTAGGACTCAGGAGCCACAGGCTTGGGGCTGTTCTCTGTGGTAGTGTTGAAAGGGTAGTACTAGTGCTCTACAGCTGAATTGTTCAAAGTTACCAGATACAAGAGATCTGCTACAATTACAATTCGATCCTAAGTCATGAGAGAGAGGTAGTAGACAGATGTGGTTACATGAGCATGGATTCATGCCCAACATCTAATGAATGAATAAATAAAATATGGTATATCCATACAATGCAATATTTTCTGCAATAAAAAGAAATGGAAATGAAGTATCTCTATATGCTACAACATGGTGAACCTTGAAAACATTAAACTAGGTGAAAGTAGTCATAAAGGACCACATATCTGATTCAACTTATAAGATATGTCCAGAATCAGCAAATATATAGAGACAGACAGATTAGTGGTTGTCTAGAGCTGGGTGGGGGAGTAACTGGGGGGCAAAGAGCGGTAACTGCTAATGGGTACAGGGTTTTTTGGGAGGGTCAATAAAAACATTCTACAATTGTTTATGGCGATAAATTGATATACGTATTATTTACTCTGTTAATGTACTAAAAACCATTAAATTGTACACTTTAAAAAGGTGAATTGTATGGTACATAAGTTACATCCCAATAAAGCTGTTCTTTTAAAAAAAATGTACATGGATTTATGCCATTGTTCTACCACTTAGGAAATCTAGAATGATTGAAAAGTTACCTAACTTTTCTAAGCCTCAGTACTTTATCTGAAAATAAGTGTAACAGCATCTATACTTCATAATCTTGAAGACTATATAATTATTATATATGTAAGGTTCTTAGGACAATGTCTCACACAATAAAAATAAGCTGTTATTACAGCTAACCAAAGCAGCTTCTTCCAGGTGGCTTCGCTATGATATTTAACATTGTGTCAACAAAAGGGAATTCTATTGTTCAAAATTTCATTCACATGTTTATTCACAAGTATCAATGAAGCATATACAGTGTACTTGGTATTTTAGGTATAAATAAAATTCTGGATGGACTAATCAGCTCATAGATGAGACATTCCAACATATCATTAGATGCTCTTGCTTTCTGGACAAAGTGACCAGTATCACCTGAGCATCTATACTGGGATGAAGTGGCAGGCTCTGTGTCTTTCTTGCACTTCCATCTAGAAAATAAACGGAAGTAGAGGAATCGCAGCTACAGGCAGAAATTATTCATAACTATCTGGCCCACAGATTTCCAGGCAGGAGAATCAATCTGAGAAAATTGGATTGCATTTCAAAGATTAGCGTTGCAACAACTTTAGTTAATGTACACTAATTTGCTCACACTAAGATTTTGCCACAACATATACTTATCTTAAATTACATAACCAACTTAGATCCAAAAAATTCAGAGTTTTATAAAGTCAAAACTAATAGTACTTTCCTTCTCCCTGCCTACCCCATAAAATTTTGTCACAAAAAAATATAAATAGGAATGAGTTAAGTTCCAATTTAGATGAAATTTTACACACACACACACCCACACACACATACACACTGGCATGATTATTAATTAATCCCTCCAGCTGTATCTATCTCTCTCATCAATTTTAGACAATATGCTTGATGTTCATGGTGATTTATTTCAAGTAGATTTCTAATCTTGGAATCTAGAAGTGAATTTTTAAATTTAGTTATTATCATATTGCTTAGAGTTTATATATTTATTTTTTAAGACAGGTGAGGCCCATCTGAATACTTTATGGTGGCTTAAAGTACACATCCAACAGAAGCGTTTGTAGAAGTCCAAAGTAGATTCCAGCCTGAAGTCCGATATGAGTGCTCTACTAGAGTACACATCTCAGTCAGTCAAACTCAGACTTCACACTGCTGTTCAAACAACTCTGTATTCCCTAAATGACTTGCCTCTGTGTGCAGTGATTATGATTTCTGCTCAAGGCTGATAATCAAATTTCTTACAAATCAAAAGGAATAAAACATAAGGTGAAGCTGTTAAAAACCAGCTATCAACAAAAAAGGTCAGAGCCTTCATCATGAAAAAGAAAAAAAAAAAATTCTTTGGTCTGGGAACAGATTTATTCTTGATACAGAGCAGAACCATTTACAGCCACAATTTTTTTTTAACTAATAGTAAAGAGTATTGCAAGCTTTCTTAATTCAATTTCCTCTGGCATTTATTGTGTTTAATAAAATACCTAAATGTCAACCAGATTTTTAAAAATGTATTCACAGCTTAATAAATGGCTAAAACAGATTACACATAAATAGTAGTAATGAAGACCCTAATAATCTAAATTGATAGGGATTTTTGTTGTCCTTCCCATCACAGAAGTAATTAATGTTTGCTAATGAAGTTTTTTATTCTACAATAATGGATACTAAAATTTTGTGTGTAATGTGTTCGAGATTTCACCATTACTATTGGACAGTTAATGTTCAATATCAGAACATTTGATAGATTCAGATATTTCAATTTGCAATGGATTCAAAGAAGGGTCAAAGATATAGCATGGATGGCTTAGTATAAATCCAGATTTAAGGAATAATAACAATATTTCAAAACTGATCATCCCCTAAATTGTCACTTCCTGCAGGCCAATCAAGTTCCTATTTGGAAGCCACCAAATGGTCATGCCTTCAAGCTATTTGCCAGGTTTCTCTGATAAAAGATTTTATTAAATAAAAATAAGGAAGGTTCATTGACTAAATATACTCATCCTTTTTTGTGTGCTAAATGGATGATGGTGCAAGGACTCATGAATGAGATGGTTAATTCCACGAGTTAGGCTCAAAACAAACATTCATTTGTGACTATAATTTTCAAGGGCCCTATTTTAAAGGAAGAAGTATTCCTTAAGATAAAAAATGTAAAACTTCCCAAACAATTCTCCCCTCTATTTTGAGAACTTTACACAAAGAAGTCTGGCCTGAACTTCCAGGACCTTATGAAAACATATTTATTAAATGACTAGTTAAAATAATTTAAAACAGACTTTTGAAATTTAATACAAGTGAGAATATTTTATATAAAATTAGCTAAATCGTAATAATAGTTATTGAAACCACTGTGTCTAAAATTCCAATTCAAAATTTCTGGCTGATATAAAACAACCCTGCTCTTGTGTGTAGGGACTATGAATAATCTATCTCAAGGAAGTATATCACTATTAAATAATTATAAGCCAATTTTGCAAATCACTTTGTCATCTTTATCTAAAAAGCCTAAACTAGACCATAAGCTGTTATGGGACTTACAATTTCTGGTTTATTTCAAGTAGTCATTAGCAGAATACCAAATAAAATATGACTCTGATAGACAATGTGATGTATAAAATTAAGATAAATATATATATTTTAATGTTGTCAATGCTATTTATATTTAAACTTGAGTAAAATTTATAAATACATTTATGTTTTAGAAATATTCTACAGTTATTTTTGTAGAATTCTTTAATATGGGTCTCTAAGATAATCCTATTAAAACTTTTATGCAATTTATTTTGAGGAGCATATAATAAAGATAAAACACCACATAAATGATTTAATAAAGTAAATAAATTTTTAAAAATATAAATTTTATGAAATGTTCTTTTGTCTGTACATATAAACTTTTACAACAACTATTCATAAATTAACTAATTCTTATAATTATGAATCTCAACCCTAAAACAAACAAACTTAAAAGATCAAACATAAATTAAACTTCAGATTATGGCCTGAAAGTAAAATATTTAGAGAAAATTGTTCAATAATATGAGTTTATTTTTATTAACTTCCAGTAAAAAAGAAATTCATTTAACAAAAACCATCCCCCAAATGTTAGCAGTCCTGTCCAATAATCCAAATTTTATAATGTGTCTTGTTAATCTTCTTTAAGTTTATGGAGAAGATTTTAATACTGGTCGATTTTCTTACCATAAGTTTGTTCCATACTTCAATAAAGAATATAGCTTTCCAGTCCACTTTCAATCTCATTTGATATTAGCATAGTTACTTGTCTATGCAGAAGTCAGAACTCTGTTTAATCTCAACCATTGGAACAAGAGTGAGGTCAGAAGTTAAAAACCGGCTGGGCGCGGTGGTTCACGCCTGTAATCCTAGCACTCTGGGAGTCCGAGGTGGGTGGATTGCTCGAGGTCAGGAGTTCGAGACCAGCCTGAGCAAGAGCGAGACCCCGTCTCTACTAAAAATAGAAAGAAATTAGCTGGCCAACTAAAAATATATATAGAAAAAATTAGCCGGGCATGGTGGCACATGCCTGTAGTCCCAGCTACTTGGGAGGCTGAGGCAGTAGGATCACTTGAGCCCAGGAGTTTGAGGTTGCTGTGAGCTAGGCTGACGCCACGGCACTCACTCTAGCCTGGGCAACAAAGTGAGACTCTGTCTCAAAAAAAAAAAAAAAAGAAGTTAAAAACCACCTTTGACCAGTGAGAATTGACAGAAATAGCAGTAGAAATGACTCTCGCAGAAGTGGAAAGTGACTCTGAAGAAATGGCTAAAAGAAGGAACACTAGATTACCAAAATTTTATGGACAAGAGATTTTAATGACTAATAAATTAACACATTGACTGCCACACACACACCAACAACAAAAAAAAACAAACAGAAACTTTTCCCTGGGGCCCCAGAGTTTTATTACAGAAATAGAATAAAAACTTCGAGTGTAATATAAAGGTAAACATAAACTCGGCCCCAGGGTAAAAACTAGTGTGAGTTAAATACAACTCTCATGGCAGTTAATGTGTTAAATAAAAATTCTCATGTACCAAGTGCTTTACATACTACGAAGCTTTCTCACACGTATGCGTTTATTTACTCCTCGCAATAACTATCATGCTCATGCAGGTAGCAGGTAAATTTTACAATAATATTCATTCCATTTTAGAAAAAGTCCTCATATTTAATCTAAGCATACATGCCATGTAATTTCTTTGCTGTCACTCATGGTCTTCAGTAATAACAATCATTAAGTGGAACCTATGGAGTATACATTTCATACACAATACTTTTTTTGGTTTAAGTTCAGCTATATGATTTTTCATCCACAGGTGTGGCATTAGATTTTTAATATGAATGTAAAAAAATTTGAAATACATGTTCTATTAATTTTTTGGGAGAAAAGAAGACTTATATAGACAGAGACACAGAGAAAGGAAGAGGAGTAGAGGGAGGAAAGAATAAAATTTTAAAATTTCATTTGTTTCAAGGGCATTTTGATACTGAATGCAATTGGGAAACTATCTGCTGAAAAAGCAAGGTTAATTAGATAATTAGTTAAGTTGGGCAATAGATGAGGTATTGTGTGTTAAAAAATTAATATACTAATTCTGAGTAATTATAACTACAAGAACAAAAGGTAGGTTTGAAAATAAGCCTGTTAAATTTCAAGAAAAGGTTGAGATTAGATTGTAATTTGACTGACCAAATGACAACATTCCAGATACAGGAAGTTAAAATTATATTAAAATACATTAAACATATAAACTATTTTTTTATGATTTATAGTGTTTTTATTTGATTCCCACAATAAGGTGACCATAGGTATTAATAATAATAGATATTATAGTTCCACTTTACAGATAAGAAAACTGAGACTCAGGAGTATTAAGCAAATTGCTTTGGCTGCCACAGTAAGAAATGGTAGGGCTGGGAATCAAGCCCAGGGCTTCTCATGCTGTATTTAGCACCACTCTCTTTTCCAAGAAGGAGAACTTGGGGATATACTGAAGAAAGAAGATACTAATAACATGTCTAGCACAGGCATCTTGTGCGGAAGGGAAGAATAGAGAAGCATATAATTTATGTGACTCACTCGGAAATGACATTAAAGGCTGGTAGGGATTTCATGGATCTTCTAGTTTAACCTCTTTCATTTGTAAATGGAGAAACTGAGAAAAGAAAGCTTAAGTAAAGAGGCATATAAACTATTTTTAAACATAAAACAGGATATATATTTAAAGGCCATTTGTTACTAATTACATTCTCTTGTAAGGGTCATTTAAATACAGGCATTTATCCATTTAATTGTTTATTCAACCAATAACTATTTAGTGTTCACTTTGTACCAAGCACTGTTCTAGCTGCTAAGTACTCATCACTCAAAATAATAGTCAAAATCCCCTGGTCTCATGATGCTTAAATTTACATGTAGGTATTCAGAAAATAAAAATAACAAGTAAGAAAAGTATGTAGTATTTTATAAGTCCAAAATGTCTCGAGGACTAAATGGGCAGGGTTAAATTACACAGAAACTGCAAGGACGGTACAATTTTCCATAGGTAGGTCAGGGTAGGCAGCACTTAGAAGATGGCATGTGATTTGTGTCTTTATTTAACTGCTTTCTAAAGCAATTAATAATGTCTTAACACATTTTTCAAATATTCCATAATTTTTACAGTAATTATTAAAACATCAAAATGTTTAAAACTGGCAATATTCAAAATATCATTTATACAGATATGATTTCCTACCAATGGAAATTTAAAAATAAAACTAAAATCAAATCTGTTCTGCATTCTTTTTAGATATAAACTACAAAGCATCCTATGCGTTTTAGTAGTTGCAAATAATGTAAGTTATTTGTTACCTCAAATCAAAACTAGAAAAATGTCACTAATGAATTGCTGGAAAATCTTACAGCTGTCATTTAAAGCTCACAAACTGAATTTATACTGCAATATAAATTCAGATTTTGATAAGAGGATTGTTAGGTAGTCAGAATTCTTTGAATTCCCCAGTGCATTCAAAATGAAAATAATGCCTACAATCAAAGGCCTGAAGGAAGACTTTTTAAAATTTTGCCATTCCTCTATGCAAACTTTTTCTATTTCACTCAGTCTGTATGGAAGAAAACAGAAGCAATATGGTATAAAATAAACTCAAGAGAACCTTTCGAATACTAAATTGAAGACTTCCCCCCCCAAATATAAAAGGTTAGTTTTTTCCTTGTGATCCTATTTTCTAGCTCATTGGAATTATAGGGTTTGTTTGTTTGTTTGTTTTAGGAACAAAGGGTGATAACATAAACTAAACAAACATCTGTCTTCACATACTGTCACATGGAATATCTGTGGACCATATTATTTTTCTTCTGCCTTTTTGTTCCATAAAAATCTTCAAGCTAGTGTTGACCTTTCTATTTGACTAAACTTTGTCATGGTAGGTTGAGAACATTTGTATCTATGCTCCCTGAGACAAATCATTCTTCTCAGGCATGACCATTTAAGTTTCGTCTCCTACTCTTAGTCTTCAAATATTTATCACTTTTAAATGACGGCAAATCAAAGTGGTATCAGCATTTTTTTTCTGACAAACTTTAATTCTCTTTAATAACTTCCACAGAAAGAACTAGAGACAGCCTATTCTTAACAAGTACTTGAATAATGTTTTCAGTAAGGAAAACTTTCAACAATGTGATAAACTAAAAAACTCACAATTCTTTTCCCCTCCCTTTGCAATGTCACTTTGCAGCTGTTACATCAAGGGATTTTGTCTCTTTCTCTGGCCCTCGGATATGGGGTGTCCTTATGAGTTGTGTTGGGCACTAGAATGTGGTGGAAGGAACACCGCACAAGACATAAGGCTGGGCCTTGAGAAACCTTGCGTCGTGCTCTCTTTCTCCCTTTAGAGTCCTGCCTAGCCGCATGTGTACAGGCCAGGGTAAGCTGGCTGGCTGATGACAGACATGTGTCTTAGATGTTTCCACTAACTGAAGCTCAGAGCTCACCAACAGTGCATTCAAGACCAGAAGAAATACCGGTTGAGCACAGCCAAAGTTGCTGCCCCCCAGAATTGTTAGCTAAATAAGTGGTCATTGTTTCAGGTCACTAAGTTTTCAGGTTTGTCATTCAGCAATAGACAACTGACAGACTCAGGACTATGAGTACTGATCATACTTTTAATGACTATGTAGGTAAATCAAATTATTGGAGTAAAATTAATATTTTATAAAGATATTAAAATGAAAATATTTAAAAGAAATGTTACTCCTGGTTAAAGACATATACTCATAACAAAGATACAAAGGAATAACAATGCTACTGCTATTAATAGTAACAGCCAACACATGTACACTGCTTAGTATGTGCCATGAAATGTATTGACTCATTTACTATTACAGTGACCCTATGAAACAGGTTGTTGTATAGATGAGGAGACTGAGACACAGAAAAACTAGGTTACTTTCCTAAAGTCACATAACTAGCAAGTGGTAAAGCTAGGATTTGAGTAGAAGCAATAAATATTATGCCATTCTGCTTCTCAATAATAGTAACAACAATAAAATGATAATATATTGATTTTTCTCATAATAATGGCTAACATTTATTGAGTGACTACCATGTGTCAGGCACTGTGCTTAATTTACCTTATTTACTATTCAGAGCAACAAATTAAGATTGTACTACTAATATTCCTGTTTTTAAATGAATAACGAAGGCACAGAATGATAATTGCTTCTTCTTGTACTAAATTTTTTAAATTTTATAAAATAAAAAAAATGTATGTATACTTCCCTTAAAGTTCAGTGCTCCACAATCAACATTCATCAAGAAAATTCATGTTAAACCACAATGCAATACCATGACACACACACAAGAATAACAATATTAAAAGCCTGACAGTACACGTGCTAGTGAGGATGTGGGCACAAATGTAACTTCCAAGCATTGTTGGTGACAGTGCAAAATGTGGCAATCACTTTAGAAAGCCAGTTGGCAGTTTCTAATGAATACGCACACACACTTACTCCATCACTCAGCAGTTCTTCTCCTGGAGAAATAAGTGCGTATGTCCACAAAAAGACACATATTCATGGCTATTTTATTTTTAATAGTCCCAAACTGAAAACATCCAAAATGTCCATCAACAAGAAAATGGAAAAATATATTTTGGCCTATTCATATAGAATACTATCTGGAATTGAAAAAGATCGATCTACTGATATATGAAATAATACGCATGAATTTCAAAATGTTATGTTGAGCAAAGGAAGGCAAACAAAGAAGAGTATGTACTGTGTGCTTCCATTTATAAGAAATTCTAGACCAGGTAAAAATACCGTAAGAAAAGAGGTTACATGGGATGCAGTGGGAACTACTATTGGGAAAAGACATAAAAGAACTTTCGCGAATCATGAAGATATTCTGCATCTTTATCTGAGTGGTGGTTAACGGGTGTTAAAAACTCAACATATTGTACACTTCAGATATGAGCATTTTACTGCATGCAAATGATCCTGAAAAGCAAATAAAACAAAACAAAACAAAATTTGTTATATTCAACTTAATCAAGTTAACAAATATCAATGGGGTACCTACCATGTGCTTAGCACTGTGCTCAAAGAAATCCCGAGTGACAGTTATTTACTAAGAGATAGAACAAAAATTTGACAAAAGCCTTTGCCCTTGTGAAGTTCATTCTGTTGTGGAAAAGACAAGCATAAACATACATAACATTTAGAGAAGAATTTGGAAGAAAAATAACCTGCTGCCAAAATGTGTAGGGCAGATAAGTGCTGTCGAATTGAGACTACAAATATCACTTTTTATAAATGAGATAGGGAATAGGGCTTACGAGACATTTTGTCTTAACAGTTAATGATGTGATGAGTTAATATTTTACTACCTTTCAAAAATGTCATTAAAATACTACCGTTCAAAACAGAGCAACACAAATAAAAACACTTAAAACCCAGAAGAATTCTAGGGACCCCTCCCCTCAAATACTCTATCATGAAGACTTTAGTGAATTAATTCCTTAATAATTTTATAGTAGTTGTTATCCTATGGTGAAATATGTAATAAAAGTATGGGAAAAAGTAACAAATGTACACAAATCTAAGCATAAAAACATAAATGAGAAAAAAATCATCACATGGAGAACACTAATGTGTGAAGATCATCCCATGTGCAATGATGAGGTCCAGAGAGCTCAATGACCAAGGACGCAGTTATTAAACTTACAGCTGCAGTGTGAGTCAACACCAAAGCGACTAGGACACTCTCAACATACATAGTTTTATTCTTTTTAACACATGTAGCTAAATATGAGACTGATTTAATTTATAATGTAAGTCTTTGATATAAGTAAGTCATAAGTCATAAAAAAAAAATCCCATAATGTCTTGAGATCTTCTTTGAAAAACCTGGTCACTTCAGCAACAATAAACTCAACAAAGCTGAGACCTGAAGATTCTGCTCAGAGAAAAATGATTTGTTTCCTCTTAACAAATTTAAGTCAGAAGAATTTCAATGCCTATCTCTAGCCAGTATCCAAAGACCTTGGCAGTCCTTGGCTGACACTGACACAGTGATCTCATAGCCTGCTCAATGTCTTCATGGCGTTCTGTTGCCTTAGCATCAGCAGGGATGGCGTTGGCCCATTCCCTATCTTTAAGATGCTTTCAAGACCCTGTGGAGCCTGGCTTATCTCTTTGCCTTCCATCATTTCTTGCAGTTCTGATTCAACAACTATGATTCAGGCACATTAAAGGTTTTCATTCTCTTGAATGTACCATTTCATTTGTTCATTTAGTTATGCCCCATAATAGTCTCTCTCTCTCTCTCTCTTTTTTTTTTCTTTGACTGAGACAGGGTCTCACTCTGTTGCTCAGGCTAGAGTACAGTGGCATCATCAGAGCTCACTGCAACCTCGAACTCCTGAGCTCAAGCAATTCTTGTTCCTCAGCCTCCCAAGTAGCCAGGACTACAGACTACAGGCCACCACGCCTAGCTAATTTTTTTTTTTTTTGGTAGAGACAGGGTTTAGCTATTGCCAAAGCTGGTCTCATACTCCTGGCCTCAAGCAATACTGCTGCCTTGGCCTCCCAAAGTGCTAGGATTACAAGCATGACTCTCTCTCTCTCTCTCTCTCTCTATCTCTATCTCTCCAGTCTTTCTTAAATCAAAATCTTCATTAATGATTTTTTTCCTGTAACTGTAACCATGGAACTTATTAAGTCCTCTATAAACAGGTGTGGCATGTAAAAATGTAAAGATAAAAATGTCCCATTGTCAGTTCCAGAAAACATAAATCGGTACAGTGGTATTAAAGTCATAATGTACCAAGATAAAAATCAGTCAGTTTCTCATAATTGCTATGGATGTTTTCAGAATCCACCTGGCTTCCCGCTTCCCACACTGTGGCCTGGAAGCTCTCTTTATGGTATAAGCCAAGTCAATCAGAATGCTCACCTCTTTTGTTATTCTGGCTTCTGGGATCATTGTTCTGTGCAGCCTGTTATAGTCCATTGTCTAAAAATTGTTTCATATTTTTTTTCACATTTTTATTGTTATTTTAGGCAGGAAGGTAAATCCAGTTGCTGTTATTTCATCATGTTAGATGCAGAAGTTCCAAGATCTCAGAAAGCGCCTGGCTCAGAGAATCTCACACCCCAAGAAAGGCATTTGTATTACAAAAAACTACTAACAATGAAAGCTTTAAAACCTTGAAAACTGTTCTTCTAAGTTTCCAAATGGGGTTGTATTCATTTTCAATCATCAAACACCTAGAAACTATTGATAATGAAATGTTTCTGACAATGAAATATTTTTGATATTATTTAGGCACTATTGTGACAACTTATACATCAATGACTATTCTTCTAAAGGAAGAAAGTGGAAGAAAATTAGAAAAAAGTCAAAAACTGGTAATAGTTTCCAGAGGACCCTAAATTGTTTCATAGTCTGTTCTTCACTATCTTATTTTCCCTTATATTTACACAGGGAGGGGCAGTGTTGAAGGTTGGCAGGGAGCTGCTGAAATAAAAAAAAAAAATTGTTGATTTGAAGGGACTCAAATATCACCTTATTTGATCCAACCTCCCTCCCCTCCAACATGTTCAATAAATGTTGACCTAATCAAAGCAGATATCTCCAGTTCATATTATTATTACCAACATTTAATGAACACCATCAATGTGCCATGCACCAAGCCATGTGCTTGACATATATGATACTATCCTTTTAATCCTTACAGTAACCCTGTGTTGTAGGTACACTTATCGTCCCCATTTCACAGGTGGGAAAACTAAGCATAGAAAAGTTTGGTAACTTTCCTGAGATATCGCTATGCAGTAGAAAACATAGGTCCAGCCCATGCTCATCTTTCTGTGCAGAAGCCCCACAAGGCATTTAGTCACCTTGGGTTTGGGGGGCCTGGTCTCTCCTCCCTCCCTGTGCCTGTCACTCAGTCATTCACTGTTTGGTCCACCGATGTTCCTGTCTCCTGTTGCCCATATTTGGATGAGTTATGATTCTACCTTTCACCAGGAGAGGATCTGAGTCAATTTCACATAAATTGTCTGCAGTTATCAGAGAATGCAGAGAGAACCCTTAACTGAACAGGGTTACTTCAGGGCACACAGGCCCCTGCGGGAGTTCTAGTCCCATTGCTGGGCTTTCATCCTCATCACTTTTTCCTCTTCACCTGTTTCCTCCAGTGCTAGTCTCACTTGTCTTGAGAGACCATGTTTGATAAAATGAGCACTAACTGCCACCTCTAGTACTACCCTGGGCTCTCTTGTGCCAGTCTTACTTCTCAGACCTACTTATGTTTATGATTAGAAGAAAGATCGCAACACATTGGGAAAAAAAAAAAAAAAGGATGGATGGCATTGGCCCATTCCCTAGCAATGTGTGTAAGTTTTATCCAAGAGGAGTTTGAGGTTGGAAGGGATTGATCAAAAGTTATTTTTGCATCTCTAAAATATAAATATAATTTTCATATCATATATAATTTAAATACTTTATAAATATTTTATTATGAAAATGTATAAATGAAAGCTGTTTAAAACTAGAGATGTATTACCTTAGAAGAGATGCCCTTTTGAGTCTATATTGAGCAAGCACTTCTCAGAAATATGGTGCCAAGATCCATTCGCTGGGCAGGAGATTGGATTAAAATATTTTAAGACCTTTCTAGCCCTAATAGGGTCTGTGTATCCTGAATTTCACTACCTACCTTTAATACTTGAATAAACGGACTTCATTTAACTCCATTTCTTAGAATTTCTTGTTCTCTCACCACCTTTCCTGTATTATTCAATGAACACTGAAGACAAATGTACCTACTTTCTCTTATTTATATATTTATCTAACATTTTCCAGCTCCCTTCTACCGACAAAACAAAACAAAACTTGATTTATTTTCTTTCATTCTGGTTTTCAGATTCATATTTCTCTTACTATTCTTCTACTTATTTGATAACAGAAACATTTGCAATATATTCTCTGTTTTCTACTTAGTATGGCTTGATCTATTCCTTTCTAAATAGAAACTGTTTAAAGATCTCAACGTATCACAATCTTTCTCAATTTATTTAATCTGCCTTTATAGTAATTTCCTCTTGCTACAGTTTGGATGTTTGTCCCCTCCAAACCTCCTGTGGAAATCTGATCCCCAGTGTTGGATGTGGGGCCTAGTAGGAGGTGTCTGGGTCAGGGGACTGGATCCCTCATGAATGGCTTGGTGCCATTCTCACAGTGGTAGTGAGGTATCCCTCTGCTAGTCCTCATGAGAACTGGTTGTTAAAAAGAGCCTGGCACATACCCTCCTTTTCTCTTGCTTCCTCTCTCACCATATGATCTCTACACATTTGCCTTCCATCTTGAGTGGAAGCAGCTTGTGGCCCTCACCAGAAGCCAAGCAGATGCTGACGCCATGCTTCTTATACAGCTTGCATACCTGAAAGCTAAATGAACCCATTTTCTTATAAATTACCCAGTCTCAGGCACTCCTTTACATTATAACAACACAAAATGAACTAAGAAAATTCCTCTTCTTATTTTCCCTTCAAATCCACTCCATTTTATTTCTACTAACATTGACTCTAATTTATTTTCTAATTCTACTGTGAATTTTCTCACTGCATTATGAAATATCTCTGTTTCTGTCAATGCCATCAGTGCCTGAAATCTTTCTGGCTCTCATAGTTCTTTATAAAATTAACAACATCAAAATCAAAATGAGATCTTAATTCTCAACTTACCAATTTTAAAATTAGAAAATTTTTATTAGCTTTTTACCCTTCTAATATAATCTAAGCATCAGTAGATGGGTGTAGATAGTCTACTAAGTTCACTAAGTCAATACGGTTACCTTCATAGAAAAACAACTCAGTTTAAAAATGTTCTGTGCAAAAACAGCATCTTTTTCATGCATTATATGCTAAAGCTACAATGTACAGAATGGTGTAAAGTCCTCAAGTCGGTCAAGTTTATGTACTCATATTTAATCTCAGGGCTCAAAATGGCCTTAAACATTATCTAGCTCAACTACCATCAAATGACAAAATCACCTTTACAACAAATCATGATAAGTAAATGTCTAGTTTCTGAATAAAGAGTTCCAGTGATAGTTCAATTCTTATAATCCTAGCAATTTGGGAGGCTGAAGTGGGAGGATCTCTTGAGGCCAGGAGTTCAAGAGTAGCCTGAGCAACATAGTGAGACCTCCATCTCTACAAAAAATGGAAAAATTAACCAGGCATGGTGGCACGTGCTTGTAGTCTCACATACTCAGGAGGCTAAGGCAGGAGGATTACTTGAGCCCAAGTGACAGTGAGCTATGATGATGCACTGCACTCTAGCCCAAGCAACAAAGTGATACCCTGTCTCAAAAAAAAAAAGAAAGAAAAAAGAAAAAAAAGGAGTTCCATTGAGCAAGTGTGTCATAAACTTCTTTAGGGGAATGTCTGATCCAACTATGAACATCTCCTCCATATGACAGTTTAGACCCTTTATAACTTTACCTACCAATCCTTGTTCCACCTCAGGAGTATAATAAAAACATTATATCTGCATTGATAGTTCATCTAGTGTTTGTATACGACAATGTCATTTCTGAATATTAACTGATACAGAACAAACTATCCCTGGTTTCCTCAAATATTTGTCATGTGACAAGGGAATTAATTTTGTCCCCAACTTTTAGTACTCTCTAGTTTGTGTATGTCCCTTTCAAATATGCTTCCCAGAGTAAACCAAACATATGTTCAATTATATCCCTGGATAATTCCAAGATTTTAAGCTTCTGCTACGTTCTATGAAGAAAATGTTCGTTATAAATGTAAATGACTTTCTCATCAAGTGAGCTATAATGCAACTCATACATGCATTAATGGAATATTTTCACTCTAAAACTTATCTGACCTAAACACCACTTAACATATTTTAGGATAGTTGTCCTATTAATATTTAGAAATTACAATTTTCATCTGTTACCCTTTTTTAAAAAATAACTTGGCAATTTTGTTTAATAACAATGCATTTTTAAACTAACTGAACCCTTTATGCTTGACGTTGTGATATTTTCCTTTTAGGTTTCATGATATTTTGATGTACTTACTATACACTTGATGAAAATTGTTTTTTTAATCAATAAAGTGTTGTTGTACAGACCAACCACAACCTCAAAATTTAAGTTTATACTAATTTTAAAGCTTAATGTATGTATGTATGTATGTATATGCACATATAGGGAGAGAGAGAAAAAGAGAGATGGGGGAGATCTATATATACAGATATATGTGTGTGTGTGTACATATATGTACATCTATATATGTGTGCATATACTATAGTCAAATATTTAAAAGCCTAATCTATTAATGGAATTTGAGAAAATATGATACTTTTTTGCTTATAAAAATGGTAAATAGAATAAAAATTCCACCCCAAGTCAGCAAGGATGTAACTAATTCAGGATGACAAATGTATACCTTGATATAACTTTTTTAAGCAAAATTTATTCATGCATTAAAAGCATCAAAATATACACATCTTTGATTCAGCAATTCTGCTTCAGGAATTTATTCTAAAGACATAGAAGATTAGTTAAATAAACTATGTATATCCATAAATGGAATAATATTTGGCCATTAAAATTATGGAGACTAATATTAATGTTTCCTGACACAGAAGATGTTCATATTATAAAACTAAGTGTGAAATATAGGCTATAAAACAGTTTGGAAAATACTTAATCATTTATTTATGTGCCAATTTGAGCAAAGGAAAACAGGTAAATCACAAAATGGCATTGGTGAGAACCTCCATGGTGTTAGAATTACAGAGGACTAATTGCCTTGCCTGTTTACCTAGATTTTTCTAGTTTCCTAAAGTGAATACATATTGTTTGTATAATAAGGGATAGGAGAAGCAATGATTTTTTTTTTAATACGAAGAGGGTCTCATTTTGTTATCTTTGTTACGAATCTTTTTTAATCATAGCAGTATACTTAGAATATAAGAAGAAATGTACAGAGAAAGAAAGGGGAGAAAGGAAACTGTGAGGCACCTCAATGCCCCAATGTAACCTTAAATGTTTCCCTTCCCTAAGAATTTTAATATGAGTCATTAATGAAATTATGACATAACAGAATAATTTGCAATTGCACTAAACATATTTATCAACAGTAATTGAACCAGATAAACTATTTTGGTTAACCAGCCCATTCACCAAATTCACCAAATTAAGTGCTATTCAAATTTTTTGCAGATTAATAAATCCTTAAATAAGACTTTTTTTTTTTTTTTCTTTTTAGAGTCAGGGTCTCCCTCTGTTGCTCAGACTGGAGTGCAGTGGCACAAATACAGCTCACAGCAACCTTGAGTTCCTGGGCTCAAGGATCCTCCTGCCTCAGCTTCCCAAAAAGCTGGGATTATAGGCATGAGCCACCATGCCCAGACAAATAGGCTTTCTTTTTTTTTTAATTAAATTTTATTTTTTTATTTTTCTTTTTTATTTCCGAATATTACAGGGGTACAAATGTTTAAGTTACATATATTGCCTTTGCCCTGCCCGAGTCAGAGCTACAAGGCTGCCCATCCCTCAGACAGTGTGCACCACACCCATTATGTGTGAATATATGCATCCCCTCCACTCTCCTCACTGTCCGACACCCTGTGAATGTTACTACCGTGTGTGCACATAAGTATTGATCAGTTAGTACCAATCTGATGGTGAGTACATGTGGTGCTTGGTTTTTCATTCTTGTGATACTTCATTTAGAAAAATAGGCTCCAGCTCCATCCAGGTTAATACAAGAGGTGCTATATCACCACTGGTTTTTGTGGCTGAGTAGAACTCCATGGTATAAATATACCACATTTTATTAATCCATTCATGTATTCATGGGCATTTGGGATGTTTCCACATCTTTGCAATTGTGAATTGTGCTGCTATGAACATTTGAGTGCAGATGTCTTTATTATATAATGTCTTTTTTACTTTTGGGTAGATGCCCAGTAATGAGATTGCTGCATCAAATGGTAGTTCTATGCTTTTAAGTATGTATTTCTTACTCATCTTGCAGCACTTTATCTGAGGTCTTACTGTAACAATTACAAACTTCAATCTCTACTTGTTTGCTGATAGTTATCACCAATTTTTAATTCCATATTTTGTCTTTGTTGCAAGAAAATAATTTTTATGGAGACTGAGCACTTTCCACTTTTAAATTTGTATTATTTATCCCTCCTCTTGTTCCTAATGAAAGCATACCATATTAGATAATCTGGCAAGTAAAACATATATAAGAAAATATCTTAGTTATTGTGAATAACGCTACAGTGTACATGGGATTGTAGACATCTCTTCAGCATACTGATTTCAATTCCTTTGGATATCTACCCAGTAGTGGGATTGCTGCATCATATGGTAAGACTATTTTGTACTTTTCTTTTTTTTTTTTTTTTTTAATTTCATCTTATTGTTATGGGGGATACAGAATTGCAGGTTACATACGTTGCCCATGTACCGCCTTTCCCCACAAGTCAAAGCTCCAGGCGTGTCTGTTCCCCAGATAGTGCGCGTTGCACCATCATGTAGGTATATATCCCTCCCTTCCCCAACCCCCCTTCCCGAGTCAGCACCTTCAAGCGTTACCAATCCCCAAACCGTGCGCAATGCACTCATTGTGTAGGCATACACCCTGTTTTGTACTTTTCTGAGGAACTTCCATACTGCTTTTTATAATGGCCATATCAATTTATGTTTCTACCAGCAGTGTACAAGGGTTCCCTTTTCTCCTCACCCTCACTGACACTTATCTTTTGCCTTTTTTTATGATAATCATTCTGACAGGTGTGAGGCATTGTCTCATTGTGGTTTTAATTTGCATTTCCCTGATGACTGGTGATGATGACTATTTTTTCATATGTCTATTGGCCATTTGTATTGTATGTCTTTTGAGAAGTTTCTATTTAGGTCCTTTCCCCATTTTTTTTAATTGGATGGTTTTCTCGCTATTGAATTGTTTGAGTTCCTTATATATTTTGAATATTAGCTCCTTATCAGAGATGTATGATTTGCAAATATTTTTTCCCAATCTATGTCTCTTCCATCTAGAACTAGAGGACATTACTGTAAGTGGAATAAGCCAGGCACAAAAAGATAAATAGTACTTAATCTCACTTATATGTGGAATCTAAAAAAGTTAAACTCACAAAAGTAGGGAGTAGTATGATAGATATCAGAGGCTGGGAATGGGGGTATTGGGGAAAGCGGGGAAATATTGATCAAAGGGTACAAGTTTCAGTTAGACAGGAGGAATAAGCTTTAGTGATCTTACCCCAAATAGTTCCTATAATAAATAATAATGCATTGTATATTTTGGAATTGCAAAAAGAATAGATTTTAAATGTTTTCACCACAAAGAAAAAATGATAAGAATTTGAAGTAATGGATTTGTTAATTAGCTAGATTTAATAATTCTACATTGTAAACATGTCAAAATATCACACTGTAACCCATAAATATATACAATTATTATTTAAAAAAATATATAAGAAAATAAAATAAAAACTATTCTGTCACCTACTGCCCTAAGATAACAATTAATGAAGCATTAATATACTTTTCAAGTTGACTTCTTGTGGTATGATTTGAATCATTCTAATATCAATAATCTTGTATAATACATATTTATGCTACTATATCTGAAATATTTTTGCATATTTTAAATGTGTTTCTTCAAGATTATTTTTCATGGTTCTTAGTCTATTCATACCTTAAGTTATTTAATTTTTCCTCCACTATTGGAAATGATTTGTATTACTTTTAAAAATGAACATCCTCAAAGATGAGGCTGGCCCCTTTTAATAGTTCTATTGCAGGGGTTTGATTTCAACAACTAAGTAAATAAATTCCTCCACAACAGAAAAGTATAATAGTATGATTATATCATAGACCCTTACCTTGATGCTCCTTTATAAATTCCTTGAAATTACAGTTTACATAAGAATTTCCTTCCTTTTAAGCAATCACGAGAAGTTTGGTCTAAATAAAATTCATGAAAAATAGTAACTGACTTAAAAACAAAACTGCCTTTCAGTTACAAGGATTAAGGGGATAATTAAAGCAGCATACCCAAAAAGTGTAAAGCCACCTTGGACACCACAACAAGCTAAGTCTTGATATGTGTATTATAGATTGACCTAAAGCACAACATATTTGCAAATAATTTACCTGGTTCTGTATTCTTGCAGCATAATTTTTTTCAAAAGTTTATATCCTGTTCTTAACTTTTGCTTCATTCCTAAAGTTGCTTCCTTCACTACTTCCAGCCTACAGGCTTCATTCTAATTTCTTCCCACTGTTTCCTCATTTCCTTTTTTTCCTTCTGCCCAAAACTTGTATATCCATCTGTGTCCCCTGCTCTCTTTCCCTCTTTGGGTACTTACTCTATTTGTCTCTCTTTCCTTTCCTTTTTTACTCTACTAACATGCCCTTATTATTTTAGCTGTTTTTAGTCTCACATTTGCATTGGCAAATAGCAAGAGATGAACTAGATAAGTAAGAAGCAGATTTCAGGCCAGGCGAAGGGGCAGAGAGCCCACAAGCATCAGATGAGCATATGAAAAATTCATAAAGAGAAATATGCTTTCTTAGCTTTTGTAGATTTAAAAAAAAGGGGGGGGGGTTCTAATGGCCTCTCTTGAACAGAAATGCAGAAGTTGGAGAAAAACAAAACCCTCACACGCTACACCAAAAAATTAGGATTGTAAGCTGTTTGAATTATATTTTGGAAATGGGTAGTTGTGCTCAAATCAGGATTGACTAACCCTTCCTGGAGAGAAAAAAGCAATTAAGGTAAGATGAAAGTTCTTACTACTCAAAGTGTTATCTCTTTATCTACACCATGGAGATCTCCTATACATCCTTCCAAAACAAGTTTAAATGTAGCCTCTCTTACGAAATCCCTCTTTACTCCCAGTTCAGTTATACAGTATGGATTACCCTCTTTTCTGTAATCCAGCCCCCATGACATGGCATTTACTACTTTGTGAGGCTGTTTCAGTGACAGATTTGTGAAAACATTACTCCATCTTTCCATTCTAACTTTCCATGTACTTGCTTATATTTTGGGGGAGAAGGGGTCCATTTGTGGAAATTGGAATACCTACTAAATTAGCATTATAAAGGGTTGTAATACATGTTTCTTATCCAAATGCATTTTTATAATATTAATATTTATGTAATGAGTCTGTCACTGTTAATTGTTCTGAAATTGAGACTTATAATGTGCTTCCTAATGTCAAAGAATTTCCACTAATTTCTTTTGGCTTCTGATCTTTATACTCTCTGTTTACTATAATTTCTTCTTTTAAATTTTTTTCCTGAGATAAAATTCACATAATATAAAATTTGCCATTTAACCATTTTAAAGTATATAATTCAGTGGTTTTTAGTACATTCACAAGGTTGTGCAACCACCATCACCACTTCAGAACATTTTTTTCACTTCCAGAAGAAACCTTTTACCCATTTAGTAATAATCTTCCATTTACCTCTGCCCCCAACGCCTGGCAACCCCTAATCTACTTTCTGTTTATATGAATTTACCTATTCTGGGCATTTCACACACAAGAAAGCATATAAAATGTGGCCTTTTGTGTCTGGCTTCTTTCATTTCCCATATGTTCAAGGTTTACCCGAGTTGTAATGTGTATCAGAACTTCATTCCTTTCTTATGACTGAATAACATTCCATGTATAGATATGCCACATTTTGTCATCCATTCATCAGTTGATGGACATGGACTTTTGAGTTGCTTCTACTTTTTGGCTATTACAAATAATGCTTCTATCAACACTTGTGTACATATTTTTGTGTAAACATGTTTCTATTTCTGTTCACTATAACGTCTTCCTGAAGGCAACTCAAGATACCCTAAAAGCTACACTTTAGTAGCCAGTGTGATAATCTTGCTTTGTTTCCTTGCATCACTTGTACATCTTTGGCAAGCCATTATGATCCAAACTATTCATCAAAACAGAAAAAAAGGAGCGGCAGAAAAAGGCCATAAACTTGTGAACAACACACACTGTGAAATACAACTAAGGAGAGCACGTCAGGGCACAGGTTAGCTGACAGAAATGGCAATACTGTGTTCTTGCTTTCATTGCCAGAGAACAGGAAAAAATACACACTATATACTGTAACAGTCATTTTATATAAAATTGTCCTTATCTTAAGAAAAATGCCTTAGAGAAAAATGGAACTACAACCAACCAACAATCAACAAATCATTAAATGTTTGTCATCATTTATAAACATTTTCAGTAATTTTATAAATGTTTGCTGCATTTAACTGGCTTCATAAAATTCAGGCCAATCACCTGAAGACTGCATAAAACAGTCATTCACAAGAAAATAAACTATAAAATAAAATTTTATATCAATGACCTTCCAGTTAACAAAGTAGAAATTTATCAGCTGCAGCATATTAATAAACTAGAATATGTAGGAAAACAAGAAAATTGCAAAGGGCAATTGTAGAAATGGAGCAGGAGCATATATAAAAATAAAGGGGAAAAAAGAATGGCTATTGGAGGAAACGTGGGATGTTAGAAGCTTATGGCTTATTAAAATTCAAAGCACATGAAAATCCTTGTTTTTAGAGTTAGTAGAGTAGTTGGCCAAAAATGAGTTAGTCAAGCATACCAAACTGCTAGTATACTACTCAAAGTTCACTGCTCTTTGTCTCCATACAGCAAGACGATGCTAGCTAAGCAGAGAAATAATGCAATTTGACAAATGAAGTAACTCACATAGCTAATACTAAAATAAACAAACAAGAAGGTAAAAAGAAAATGCAAAGCACCTAACAATACCAAAAGCTGTTAGCCAAATATTTTTCCGAGCAGATATGTGAAATAGTACTATTTAAGCTATTCAAGAATTGGGAAAAGTAAAAACATGTCAGTTAGTACATAGTGATACTGCCAGGCATGGCAGCGAGCTTCAGAAGCTTCTGAAATTGCCGTATTCCTTTAGGAATAACCCGACAGTGGCCAGGAGCGATGTAAGACCACAACACACAGTAGAAAGAAGAGAAGAGATTACAGAAACACTTTCAGGGCATTACAGTGCTTAGCTCCTAAAGATGCTTTAGGCTTAAAAGAGATGGGCCATGGGGACTGACAAGCACTGTAGCTGTGGTAAGGAGTTATTGGACAGCACTGTGCGGGGCATGTTATTTATGCTACAACTACACTACACGAACAGGACTGTTGTCATCCCTTCTTCATTGATGAGTAGATTGAAGCTCAAGGAATTAAAGAAATTTGGGCAGGACTACAGTGATGCCTGACTTCAGATCCTGAGTTCAACAATGCTTTCCAAGTTAATGGAGTAGAAGTTACCAAAAAATGGAAAAGGCGTATCCAGTAATCACAAAAAGCCAGTGATTATCATCAGAGCTTTTAGAAACAAGGCTATGCAATCTCTTCTGTGACCAGGAATGACTTGTGTAACTTTGCTTGTTAGGTCACAGCCAACTTTTAGTCTGCAGCCTGTTTCATCCCATTGGCATGTCATGAACTGTCAAGGGTGTAGAAAATGCCATGAAAATCTCAACTTTTCACTAACAGAGCAGGTAGGTGCCTCCTCTGAACGGCTGCTTCTGTCACTCGGAGACTCTGCTGGAGGTTGATGCCAGTGTGACGTGCCTTCCCCAGGTGATCCGAACAAAAACTATGTGTGTCATGCTCATAATGTTTCCAACTTCTGTCAGGAACTTAAATTAACTGGTGCTAAGGCATTTGGAACAATTTTTCAGGAGTTGGGGCTCTAAGTACAAAACTTCATACAGAAGTTCTCAAAGCTGACAAAGAAAGCAGGCAATACAGGTTGGGTTTTCCCATGAAAAATAGTAAAGTCTGGATCCTCTTTTCTTATTTTGGTATTTTGCTGTGTTCTCTAGGCTTGCGATGATGTATTTTACAGGAGGACAATAGTAGAAGACCCTATAGTGTACTGGCTAAGAGCATGGTTTCTGAAATTGGGCTGGCAGCGTTTCAATTTCAGCTGCCACTGTGGGACCTGGGGCAAGGAACATTCCTCTTCATTTGCGTCCTCAAAGCTAAATTAAGATTTTGCAACGTGGGTCCGAAAGGTAGAAACAAACAAAATAAGGAATCAAAGGGGGGCAATGATTAATGTTTTTACTTTTGTTTTATAATAACTACATTTCAAACAATCATAATAAACAACTCTTGAAATATTCTTTTAGTCAAGAGGACCCTCATACCTGTGCTTATAAATGCCTGTTGATTGATCACTTTTATACTTCTACCTGATGTTTAAGAAGATCTGATCAAAGATGGAGAACATTTACAGGTCATAAAAATATGTATATTGCAATTCTGATCTAAGAATATTTTAACAAAAGTCTTGCTTATTTTTTACAATGCATATCCCGGTTTATAAAAACAGGCAGTACTGTCAAAAATGTCCTTTTCATCTGGTTTGACACAGTAAGTATTCAGGACCAAGCATTGCACATGATTTTGTTTCTTTAGTCCCTTTTAATATTGTGTAGTCCCTTTTCCAGACTAACTTGTTGAACAGGACAGGCCTGCTGTCTTGCAGAATGTCTTGTTTGCCACTTGTCTGATTGTGCCCATGTGATGGTGTCTAGCTTGCTCTTTTGCCACTATATCTCCTAAAGATATGATCTTAGTACAACGTTTTTGACTACACTACATTGTGGATGTTGTATATCTTGCATCATAATATTATATTTTACAGGCATATAGTACCTGACCAACTCCTGGATTAGAGTGAAAACAGTCTGATTCCACCATTATATGTTCTTCTTCTTTGACTAGACAGTTATGTGAGTAGTTCTACCTTGACATTGTACAATTATACAGCTCCTCATCATCCAATTTATTAACTCTTAATCCTTTCCTGAATCAATAATTTCATTTGGATGGTTTTCTTAGCTTCAGTGGTTTGTTTTGTTTTATTTGTTTCTGTTTATTTCTACATAGATCATGTGAGCAATCTATTTAGGCCAGGCATTTTGCTCACACAGAATATAATCACTTTAGATTGGCACATTCAATTGTCAGATCTAAACTTGAATTTGAACTTGATGGGCATGGTATGGTAGTTCAATCCTCATAGCTAACAGGGAGCCATCTTTCTAAGCCTAACTAAATAACAGCAATGGTATAATAGCCACTAAGGATAAATAATGAATTTATATAGGATAAATGATAGCAGTGGAAATCATCCATCTAGGGCTTACTATATGTACCGGACGCTGGACTTAGTTCTTACTTTTAAATCTTCACAATAAGATTACTACGAAGTGTTTTATGCCCATTTTTACAAATGAGAAAACAAAGGCACAAAGAAGTTTTAAAACTTTCCAGGGTTAGGCATGGCGGTCTTGGAATTCAAAACCATCACGTCTATTTGACATCCTTTCTCTTAACTACTGTGCTGTAAGAATGTTTTAAAGTTCTTCTTTGAATAGCATAGAAACTTCCACATGTATACAGCATGCACAATATTTCTCTTTCAACACTAAGCATGTGTACCTCTCCATACCATTTATCTAAAACTAATTGTTATGTTTGTAATGTGTAGATTTGTAGTTTCTGTGTTCATGCAGAACAACAGGAACTGACCTTGGTGGAGAGAGGCCAGTGAGATCCTAGCTCTGACTATAAGTAGCTCCAGGTTCACAAAGGGTAAAAGACAGTTACTGTTTTCCCTTATCAATGGCCAGCTGATGTGTTCCTGTTCAGTAGGATGTGTAGACTAAGAGTGCATGTCCTGAGCTAATTCCAAAAACTAACCCATTCAAGAAAACTATTGATTTTTAGTCTTTTGTGCTATGAAGAAAATGAGGCCATTTTGATTTTTATCTCTTTATTGATTATATTTTTTTGTTTCTTTGTTTGTTTGGAGGGAAGTTCCTGCCTGTTATAAGCTCCTTTCTTTTTATTTCACAACCCTGCTGCCAACTCATGTTTTTCTTTGTATCTTCTTAAACGTCTAATGAAAAGCTGAGAGGTAGCTCATTAGAAAGTCATAGTCTGCTGCCATATTCATCTAGAAAGTCCTGCACAAACTTAAAAAGTTGCCACCTTCTGAAGGGATTCGTCCTCAAATCTAACCTCTATTTTTGATTTATAATTTTCTGTTCAAAAATATTTTATCCATTATCCCGTGTGCTTCTAGTGTTGTGCTGATTTCATTGAATTAGTCAGCCATGCAAGGAAAAAGAAATTGACAGATAAATTCAATAAATATCATGGTGCTGAACTTGCTGAGTCTCCAAACAAGAAGGAAGTAAGCACAAATGAGCCATGTAGGTGCATCTCTCCTACAATGGAGGGGAATCAATATTTCCCAAGGGAGAAAAGGACAAACCAGGAGGAGGAGAAAAGCAAAAACATATATAATATTAGCTCCACATAACAATGGAGACAGGAGGGGAAGCTGAGTAATTATGAGTATGTGTGTTCCACATACAGATATTCAACACAAAGTCCCTGAAAGATGTACAATAATGCCCAGCTGTGAACACAGGCAAGAGGGGGAGTCCAGAAAGAAAACAATAAAAACAGTTATAGAAGGGAATATGCTTTACGGCAGACGGAGCCTGCTGAAACCCACATTCCTTTCTGCATTTTTCAATAAGCTATTGAGTGGGAAGTTTTGAAGTTTTGTTTATCTCCATAAAATGTTTTTTGAACTAAGCAACAGTTTACATGTGCTTTAACTTTAAAAGTCACTTTCTTAATATTTAAAAAACCTACTCAACACACATTTTGCTCATTATTAACCTGGCTGATAGTCTGCCAAGAATAAGTTTACACTACCTTTCTCTAACAGGAAAAGAGAAACAATTAAATGATAAATATCATATTCTCAAGTGACTCAGGGTGCCACAGGTTTTATGAACCCTTCTCACCCCTTAACTTTCCCCTGGTGAAAATGTGTGATTTCTAAAACACATAGCTCCCTCCTCCTTTCTTGTTTTTTTTGGTCTGTTTTTACCAAACCTACCATTTTTTTTCAATCTTGTTGCCAGTTTATTTGTGTAATATTTTTTCAAGATATAGTTTGCTATCTGAGGCACATGAATTCTTTAAAAGCAATTGCATTAATCTATACTACATTACCATATTTGTAGACCAAAATGATTTCAAAAGAGTGAATTATTCAGAAAGGGACCAACACGTTAGCTCACAACAAAAGCTATTTATTGAGAACTTTCATTTACAATGCATTATGCAGTGTGGATCACAAAAATAGCCCTACTTTCTAAATACTTATCATCTAATTGATCCATCATTACAAATTTTAAAAAGATAATAAGTCAGAAAAAGAGATTCAAAACAATACTGCAGATGATGTTAAAAAGCTATGATATGAACTCAAAATATTTATTTTTAAGTATATATGTATATATATATATGTTTTCAACATTTAAAAGTTTATATACATATACATAAAAGAGTATTTTTCAAATTATTAATTTTAACTGTTAGGATTATTAATGATTTTATACTTACCCAATATTTCAAATCTTTCAAATTAAGATTTACTTTTTTGATCAAAAACATAAAAACATGAAATAATATATAATTGTGAAATTCATGGCATATAATTAATAATAGCTAAAATATTCAGAAGAAGTAGTGATCCCTGAGAGATGAGTAAGGAACAGTCAGAGAACAGAAAGTTTAGGATACTATCATAGAAAACTTCTAAGTGACTAAGCTTTAGTATATAACATGACTCTGTAGTGCAGATAAAAGATATTTATGATAATGTCTAATGGACACGATTCAATTCGCACATAAAAGGCATACTCTCGGTATAATATTGGGCTGTGGTCATATGATTTATAAAACACGATTTAGACACTGTTTTATCCAAATGTCTACTTGTAAATAATACTCACTGTGACAGTTGCACAGCTCAGTTGATATGAAAGTATTCAGTCAACAAGTTCATAATTAACCACTTACAGCACTAAACATTATAGTGACTCTGATAAACAGGCAACATTGATGATGTAAGTGCAGAATTTTCAGGCAAATCTGATATCTGATATTCTCACCTTAGTCTCCCTAGGGAGTAAATCCTAATCTCTCCATGGAGTAAATAAGATATGCCTGCACTATGAGTTGTTTATCAAGCCAGAAATTTGGATTTGTACTAATCCATTCACCCCTCCCAAACCCTCCCACTCCTCATCCCTGTGCCCTGTGATACATTATTAAGATGGAGCACCAGTACTTGGATAGGGTACAATCCCCATTCTTGAATTCCTAGCACTGTGTTCTAACCAAAACAATTAACCAGGCATATTATAGAATATGCACTATGGATACTGTTAATATTTAATATTTCCATTAGGAAGCTTGACTGTAAACTTTTAGTTTTCATGTATGGAATTCCCTCTCCTCAGGTCACATGGCTTCCCTCTTCCCCTCTCCCAAATTTCTCCGGCCTCCCTCCCTAGGGATACATATCCAGCCTTCTTTTATCAAGGCCCATAAACTTGACCTTTTAATGTGCTGAGAATTTCACTAGAGACTGCTTTAATCAAAGAGAAATAAGATGATTCAGTGTCAGCATTTATCTATGAGAGAGAAAGGTAAGTAGCAAGACTCAGAAAAAAAATTAAAATAAGTAACAGTACTTCTCTAGGTTGGTGAAAAGAAAAGTAAACAAGCATAGATCCTGAAACAATTACAGATTTGAGGAACAAATAATGTCTAAAATGATATCTTGATTTTTGGGTGGAGATGTGGGTATGGCATGGGCCTTTGAAGATTGGAGAAAAAATAGAAAAGTGTGCATCTACTTCCCTAAGATCCAAAATGAGTTGTTTTCTCTTTCATAGTCTCTAGGGTATGCTTACTTCTATGTTTACATAAAATAAGAAAATAATGTTAAATCCTATTAAATGAAGGAAAGGAGAAAGAAGCTCTTACTTCTTACATACTTTATCTGAAAAAAGCACATCAAGACAGATATCGTTATTCTTATTTTACATGGGGAAAATTGACATTTCAGACAGTTGCTAACTAACCTGGATAATAAATGGCAGAGCCACAGTTTAAAACCAGGTGTGTTATGCTTTAAGCCCAGGTTGTTGTTTTGATTCAATATATATTGGTACTGTATTAAGAGGAAAACAGAGGAGTGGGAAGCAGATCTTCACACCATTATGCCAAAGATTTCCTTTATCAGGCAGGCATGGTCAATAAACTTCTAGGAAAAACAAACTTGAAGATTCAGATAACTGACTTCCAACCAAGAAAGCCCCGTTTCCACCTATGTAACCATCCCAAAGACTCACTCAAGTCGCTCACCAGTCATGGTAGTTACCACAGGTAAGACCAAAAGGTGAAGTTAAATGTCTATACATAAGACAGTGACAGTATGAGGAAACCAACACAAAGGGACACATCTTATTGACACATCCCTTGCTCACATTGCAAAGCAAGCTGAGTTGGGCCTTTTATCACCTCACTGGGAAAAGATGTAGATAAGCAAAATAGGCCAAAAGGGGATACTGACCATCTTCAGTAAATTACACTTAAAGTCAATTATAAAATGAAAGCACAACAGAAAAACAATCTATTTTTAAATGAACATTGAATAATCCTGTAAACAATTTAAAGGTATCACAGTTTATTGCCACTTATTGTATTTTTAAAAATGATTTGTACTGAAATTTCAACTTTTGGAGGGCATCTCAAAATCTAGTCACTGTCTAACTTCTATCTTTGAATATGGCAGAAAAATCTGACCACAAAGAAAGTTTCTAGGTTTACTTTACATTTCCTTTCAGTTTAGGTAATCTCAGAGAGAACTTTACATCCTGTATTGATATTTTTAAAAATAATTCCCCTGCCTACCCTCAAAGATGCAGGGATATCTGGTTTTAGGAATACACAGTTTAACCCTAAGGAGATATAAAAGGACATGACAGGGCACTTTGATAGAGCTCCATCGGTCCCCTGGGAGACATAATCTCAGCCCCTTCCTCTCTAACTGGTGGGAATGTAATCCCAATGGTGTCCTTTCACTTGACCATGCAATATTACAAAAGCAATATCTGAGACTGCAATCACCACCTCATCCCCAGGGCAGGAGTGTGGTTTTACAAAAAAAGGTGGGGGGCCCTTTCTAAGTGTTTCTGGTACCTTTACAATACTCTTTCCAATAAATGACTAGTCATTTAATCACATTAATCTCAACAATCTTACAGTGAATAATTATGGATACAACTGTTAAGTTGAGGGGCCTGAATATCCCTATGAAAAATACTCAACCACAATCTTCTTTAATAGAAGAGTAAATTAGAACAATCATGAGGTTTTTATTTTAAAATTTGACTGGAAGGATTTTCATACATTTATTTTGGTAGGATAAACTGGTATGCACAAGGAGGTTTATCATAGTGTAGTTTTAATGTACAAATTATAAAAGGCAAACAAACTATAAAGGTCCATCAGTAAGAGATTGCCATATATCTATTCAATGGACTGGATCATTAGGATGATGGAGGTCAATGTATTTTGGCAATGGAAAGGTGTCCATGACATATTGTTCAGTGGGAAAAGGTAGATAATATAAGCTCCATTTAGTAAAATGAGAGAAGTGGTGCATTCAGAAATTCATCAATAAATATCTGGAGGAAAGATTTTTTTAAAAAAAGCTTAGTAAGGCCATTTAAGGAAAGGTGAGATTGTGGATGATTTTAACAATATTTATATTAATATATTTTTCTATTTTGCTTATAATATCTATAATGAGCCTTATTACTTTTATAATCAGAAAAAATCTGTAAAGCAATTTAAATTTTAAAGAATGTTAAGGCAGAATCAAGAAAGTACTCATTAAAATTTATCATAGGATTATAATATTTTAATAACATTTTTCATGATTATAAAATTCTGTGATGATTACAAATTTAGAATCATACTGAAATACTGTTTTGCAACCTGTTAACCTGTTTTTTCTATTTAACATCTTGTGAACATGTTCCCATATTTCCAAAGAATCTTCAAAAAACCTAATTTTAATAATATTTTTTAGTATTTATTGTATAATGTCTTGGTTCCTTAATATTTAAATTTCTGATATAGAAAGTAATGAAATGAAATGATTCTGGATCACAAAAAGGTATTTTTTGATGAATAAATCTCAGGTGTAGATATAAGGCAGGATTCTCAAGTTAGAGATAGTTGCCTCATAATTCTTAGAAACCAATAAACTACATTCTGTAGGTGGGGGTCCCTCCAGGTGATTCAGCTGTAAAGTATAAGTGGACCACACCCAGAAGCACCTGAAACCATCCTTTATAAAATTAATAAACGGCCAAAAGGTAGGAACTATGCTAAGGGAAACATTACACACACACACACACACACACACACACACACACATATCTCCAGACATTGTTCCCTACCTTGATTTCCTTTTTCAACCATCTGTTTTCTTTCTGCCACATGTCACCAAACTGCAAAGAGGTCCCTAAGTTCATAAGAAGTGGCCTAATTAATATTCAGATTTATAGAAAGAAAAACAGATGTTCAACCTTGGAGATAGTTCTTGAGGAGGGAACAGGTACCAACAGTACCATACATACCTGTGAGCTAACTGAGGCCCCACCACGTAGGTAATGATTGCTGATTTGCATACTAAACAACCACACTTCAGGAGATAGCTGAACTATGAGAAATGAGCAGAATAGAAGGAACTGAGCCATGGCCTGCTCCACCCTCCAGGGCCCTCCAAAGGAATGTATTTCTCCTGGGTAGTTCTGAGATCCATTTCCTATAACACTAACCTTCAGTCTTCCTCAAGTAAATCACATGGTTCCTGCTAGGAAATAACCACAACAAACAATATTCTCCCTTCTCCTTGTCATCATGCCTGTGAGCACACAGACATGAAGCATACTAAGAGATATTTCAGGCAATCTTCCCCAGACACTTCTGTAAAATATCTTTGAAAATGTAGACAAATAGGGTCCCATAGGTCATAACAGGTGTTCTTGTCCACCTCACACTTAAAGCTTATGTGCACACAAGGCAATCCCATATATACCGCACATATTCCTTTGCTTCTTTCTATCCCTAGTTGTCTAGGAACAACCCTCCCCTCCCCCCACATACACTTTACAGTGACTATAAAAAGAGCATTGTGACGAAAGCTAGTAGTCCTGAGTTCAAAGCTCTACTACAAACTATCTTTCCATCTAAAAAATTCAATAACTTCTGAGACTCATTTTCATCATATTGTAAAATAAGGGACTCTATAATTGATAGGGTCTCTTTTCTACTCCAAAATGATAGTTTTAAAGCAATCTATTACATCACAGACATAGTTATACTGAATCAATTTCAGAACCCCACTGAAGAAAGGTGTAATTCTGCGAAGGACCTCATTTTATCATGATCTGCCCTACCACTCCTAATTGATTTCTTAAGGCAACTCAGAAGAATGACAATAAAATCCTAAAGTATTTATGGCCACCTAAATTGTTCTTTTGATGTTCTTCCAAAAGATGAACTAAAATGGTGCCATTTCCTGTCTGTCATTCTTAGTCTAGTAAGCTAATCAGTACCCAGCACCCAGCATGACTTAAGCTCTGGGACTGTGAACAAAGCAGCCATTTAGAGATGCTGAAATGCATACTGTGGAGTCGCCAAACTGTGGAAATTCATCCAGAAGAACATATCTTATTGCAAGAATATAAATGAATTAATCAGTAAGCTTGCCACCCACATGCCAGAAACACCCCTGATTAAATTTAATGTAGTGAATTTGTGCAATCACCACCAAACTAACCATTGATTAAACAAAGGCCTCTGAGTGCTAATTCCTTTAATGTACAGTTTATTTCTGCTCTCCTTTGAAGGGCACACCTTTGAAAATTTTGCTAGTTTGGGGGATATCCACATTTGGAATTCAGTCTGGGTTTATGTTTCAAGGCAGCCCTGCTCTTTTACAGTCAGGGCAACTAATGCATCAGAGCATCAGACATTTAGACAGATGCCTATTTTTTAAATCTATATTTTTAATTATTAAGGATACATAATAGTTGTATATCTTTATAGGGTAGATGTGATGTTTTGATACAGGCATACAACGTGAATTAATCACAACAGGATAATTGGGGTATCCATCATCTCAGGCATTTAACATTTTTTTTTGTGTTAGGAACATTCCAATTCCACTCTTTTAATTATTTTCAATTATGCCCTAACTTGTTGATTATAGTCACCTCGTTGTGCTAACAAATATTGTTCATGCTATCTAACTAACTCTATTTTTGCACCCATTAACCATCCTCACTTTATCTCCCTCTTCCTGCTACCTTTCCTAGCCTCTGGTAACCATCATTCTACTCTCTAGACAGATTCCTATTTAGTTAATCTGTCACAGTGGTGCTAAGAATTCCCTGCAAATCCCTGCTACCTTGTGGGTCAGTGGAGAAACATGTTTATCACAAAGTAAGTGGCCACCTAATTTCCTCTTCTGACATATAAACAAAAGTGGAGAAACTACCACAGGCTATTACTCCAGAGACAAGGGTTGAAGGTGAAACATAGCAAAGATTCCCTTCTCCTATATCCTGTACATTTTAACTTCAGATATAATGCTATTTGCATACTTGCAGCTGAGAAAGGAGCTAAGGGAGTTGCAGAATATTTTATAAAGAACTGAAATTTTCTAAGAGTAGTTTTTTATTTTCCTGTCTCAGATAGATGGATAGATAGAGATAGAGCATATTAACTAGGATTTAATCCATACAACAAATCCACTTACAGAGACTGAGACTACAGTTTAACAAGAGTTCAGCCACATTTACTGAGTTCCTATTATGCAACGGATACTATAATAAAAGGATCAAATTATGCTCTCATGGAGCTTAAAATTTCATGGCAGTAACTGGGATATAACATCTCTGAACTGAAAATGTTGTTCCTGGTAATTTATCAGACTCTCATTCTCAGTCCTGTAAAGTCACGCTCATGTAAATACTAGATATTCAAAAGTATATTTTTAGAATTAAAACGCAGTGTGATATCTCTAATCCTGATGTTCTCTCGAGTCAAAGCATGAGGGTGGAAAGCAGGGGCACCCTCTCCCTTTCTGGCCATAAAAGAGGTCTGGCTAACATTCTCTTAGTCTTACAGAACAGCCCTACCTGTATCATCAAACAACTATTTAAAAGTATATTTGTGTTTTAATGCCTAACAAAGTATATTGAGCAGACAGTGGATGCTCAACGTATGTTAGTAAAATGTGTTCAGGCCAAAAAACATTGACTGCTCTTTCTCTCACAGCCTATATCCCTTCCATGATCAATTCCTATAGACTAGTCCTTCAAACTGCTGATGCTATGTGTCCAGAACATGATCATTTCTCATCACCTCCATTGCTACAACCCTAGCACAAGAGTCAACAGGATTTCAGAGGAAATGATTACAATATGGAAATGTTTAAGGACTGTTATGTATGGGAAAAAAAGCTTGTGATGTATAACATAAAAAGATGAAAAATCCCCTGATGTGACTCCAGGTGGCAGAATCAAAACCAATAAAGCGGCATTTTTTCAATGTACATAAGAAAATCCAATATGGGCTGACAATATAATAGACTACCTTAGGAATCAGTGGATATTTTCAAGTAGCTGTTGAGAAATGTTTTAGAGGGAGGTTAGCACGGTCAACCAGGAGTGGGAAAAGTAGGGAGAAGAGATGGATTTGAAGATATAGTTCCATCCAATCTTGCAATTCTATGCTTTCAAATTGTCATTTTCTTATAAAGTTCATGAGTCACAGATGAGATACGATTGTCATGTATAACAGACATGGCATGTTTATAATATCGTAGGACCATGAAACAATATCCTATTGGAAATTGGGATGCAATTCAAATATTCCTTTCATTCCAAATGAATCTCTCCTGCTTTGATTTGTATATATCATTTCAGGATTTCACAAACCAGCTGTGAAACTGCTGATTTGTCTCCAGCATGAATTTCTTTGTTAGAAAAGAAAATGGCTCTTTGAAATAGTGCTCTTCCTATGAGAAGAGGAGATATTTATGCTTCTTTTCCAAACACACACAGGTCAATTCAAAGGGAACCTACTTATTTCTTGAGTAAAAGGCAGCATCACCTCAGGAAATGGTTCTTTCAATAGCTGCTACACTAAATTTCTACACACCACAGTCGTATTTGGCACAGGAACCAGGAAAGGAGGTGAATGCTATCTTTTAGAGACAGGCCAAGTTTACTCATTAGAAACTCTACATCCCTGAAAGGGAAATTCCCCTGGCACCATATTTCTTTCTTTGACAGAACTATGCCAATAAATGCATTTAATTCTTAATTTGGTTCCCTTTAAAATTCTATTATAATAAACTGAATCACAGTACTGTTTGCTCACATTTGAAGAGGAATAAAAGCAACTTTTGTAATTTTTCCATTGCTTTTAGCATTGGAGAACTCATACACTTTTGCTATCTAAAAACCCCAAGCCAAGCAAACTAACTGCTTGACTGTGGTGGCAGCTGCTGCTACAGTCGTTGCCCTTCTCCTCCCAAGAACTCTTCAGAAATCCTTCTGAGAAGAGTCCAATATTGTGACATTTATAAAACACTCAAAATAGCAATGCTGTTCTTTACCAATGAATGAGTTTGCATAGAAGGCATTATAAATTCTCCAACTACAGTGCACATTAAATGAAACATTTAATTAATGTGATCTGGCACATGAAGGCTCCCTGTCTCAGATGTATGGGAGCCCCACAGCCCTTACTTAAAAATCCTCTGAGAACACCAAATCTCTATCCTGTGGGGGTAGATTTGATTTGGGGGAAGACTTAAAAAGTTGTCAGAGCAAAATATGAAAAAAGACTTAGAGAGAAAAATTAGCAGTGAAGAGAATTATTTCTATATGTGTTTTGAAGCTTAAGTCTGAAACTCATTTCCCAAGAAGAATCCAAATGCACCTTAATAAAGGATTACATTATAGTGGCCACTATAAGAAAAACAACTTTCACATTTGATAAAATTCAACATCCTTTCATGAAAAACTCTCAAACAAACTGGGTATAAAAGGAACATATCTCAATATAATAAAGGCCATATATGACAATCCCACAGATAATATCATACTAAATAGGGAAAAACTGAAAGATCTGGAACAAGACAAGGATGCCCACTTTTACCACTTCTGTTCAGCACACTTCTGAAAGCCCTAGGCAGAGCCATTAGGCAGGAGGAACAAATAAAGGGCATCCAAATCAAAAAGGAAGAGGGCAAATTATCCTTGTTTGCAGACAACATGATTTTATTCAGAAAAACCTAAAGACTGTACTAAAAAACACTTAGAATTGATAAACAAATTCAGTAAAGTAGCAGGATATAAAGCCAACATAAAAATCAGTGGGGTTTGTATACAGTAACAGCAATCAATCGGGAAAAAATATCAAGAAAGCAATTCCATTTACAATAGCTGCAAATATATATACACACACACACGCACACACACACACACACATATATATATATATAATACCTAGTAATAAATTTAATCAAACAAGTGAAAGGTTTCTATAAGGAAAACTATAAAACATTGGTGAATGAAACACAAAAAAATGGAAAGACAGCCCATGCTCATGGATTAGAAGAATTAATACTGTTAAACTATCCATAGTACCCAAAGTACAGATTCAATCCCTACCAAAATAACAATGACATTCTTCACAAAAACAGAAAAAAACAATCCTACAATTCCTATGGACTCACAAAAGACCCAGAATAGCCAAAGCAATCCTGAGCAAAAAGAACAAAGCTGGAGGCACTGGGCTACCTGATTTCAAACTATACTATAAATCTATGGTACTGGCATAAAAACACAGACACATAGGTCAATGGAACAGAATAGAGAACCCAGAAACAAAACCATGCACTTACCAGCCAACTCATTTTCGACAATGGCACCAAGAACATACATTGGGGAAAGGACAGTCTCTTTAAAAAATTGTTCTGAGAAAACTGGATATCTCTATGCAATAGAATGAAACTAGATCCCTATCTTTCACAATATACAAAAATAAACTCAAAATGGATCAAAGACTTAAATGTAAGACCTGAAACTATAAAATTACTAGAATAAAACATTCAGGAAATGCTACAGGACATTGGTCTGGACAAACATGTTTTTGGGTAAGACCTCAAACACACACGTAACAAAAGTAAGAAAGACAAATGGGATTGCATCAAGCTAAAAAACTGCACAGCAAAGAAAACAATCAATAAAATGAAGAGACAACCTAGAGAATGGGTGAAAATATTTGTAAACTATCCATCTGACATGGGATTAATAACCAAGATATGTAAGAAACTCAAACAACTCAGTAGCAAAAAACAAAAAAACAACAATAAAAAACAACAAATAATCTAAAAACTGGGCAAAAGAACTGAATAGACATTTCCCAAAATAATACATACAAATGGCCAACAGGTATATGCAAAAATGTTCAATATCACTAATCATTAGGAAACACAAATCAAAACCACAATGAGATATCATCTCACCACAGAATGGCTATTATCAAAAAGACAAAAAATAGGCCGGGCGCGGTGGCTCACGCCTGTAATCCTAGCACTCTGGGAGGCCGAGGCGGGTGGATTGCTCAAGGTCAGGAGTTCGAGACCAGCCTGAGCAAGACCCCGTCTCTACTAAAAAAATAGAAAGACATTATATGGACAACTAAAAATCTATATAGAAAAAATTAGCCGGGCATAGTGGCGCATGCCTGTAGTCCCAGCTACTCGGGAGGCTGAGGCAGTAGGATCGCTTAAGCCGAGGAGTCTGAGGTTGCTGTGAGCTAAGCTGACGCCACGGCACTCACTCTAGCCTGGGCAACAAAGTGAGACTCTGTCTCAACAAAAAAAAAAAAAAAAAAAAAGACAAAAAATAACAAATGCCACAGAGGATGTGTCATGCTTTTTGCAGCAGTATTCACCATAACCAAGAAGATATGGAATCAACCTAAGTGTCCATCAATGGATGAATAGAAAAGATAATGTGGTACATGTACACAGTGGGATATTATTCAGCCACAACTGTCCTTTGCTGCAACGTGGATAGAAATGGAGCTCATTACATTAAGTAAAATATTTCAGGCACAGAAAGACAAATATTGCATGTTCTCATTCATATGTGGGAGCTAAAAAAGTGTATTTTACGGAGATAGAGAGTAAAATGGTTGTTACCAGAGGCTAGGAAGGAAAGGGGGAAGTAGATGAAGAGAAGTTGGTTAAGGAGTACAAAAATATATTACTATATAGAAGAAGTAAGTTGTAATATTCAAGAGTACTATAGGGAAATTATAGTTAACAATAACATTAATATTATATATTTCAAAATAGCTAGAAGATTTTTAGTGTTCTCAACATAAAGAAAAATATAAACGTTTGAGTTTGTAGATATACCAATTACCCTGATTTGATCATTACATATTGTATGCAGGTATCAAAATATCACATGCAGCCCAAAAATATGTACAACTATTATATATTAATAATTATTTTATAAGAGACAGGGTCATGTTCTGTTGCCCAGGCTAGAGTGCAATGCCATGATTATAACTTATCATAACCTTGAGCTCAGGGCTCAAGTGATACTCGCACCTCAGCCTTCTGAATAGCTGGGACCACAGGCACACATCACCACACCCAGCTAATTTATCTATTTTTATTTTTTGTAGAGACATGGTCTCATTATATTGCCCAGGCTGGTCTCAAACACCTGGCTTCAAGCAATCCTCCCTCCCCACCCTCCCAAAATACTGAGATTACAGGCATGAGCCACCCTTCCTGGCAATAAAAATTTTTTTAAAAGAAAAATAACACTATAATTAACCAGCATACAAGATATTCAATGATTATTGAATGAACAAAGGAATGGTTAGGTGCATTTGTTTTAAATTTTTTTTAAAAAGTCAGCCTTATTTTTAGTCATATTTCACATTTAGCAAAAATAGCATCTCTCCACGTATATTTCCAGTGAATATTTATTCATTGGTTTGGTGTTCCCATTAAGCTAAGAGCTGACAACACAAAAATTTTTATTGTACATAGTCCCTGCCCACATGTAGTTCACAATCTCCCTAGAAACATTCTTTTTTTTTAATGTAGGATATATTAAAATTAATGTTTGTGTGGAAAAACTACTTATTTTTCTCTTCTGTCATAAGACAGAAATTTTAGCAGGGCACACGGCCACAAGAATAAGAACTGAATCTTCCAGTCTTTGTGGCCACACGTGGCCATGTGCCTAAGCACTGATCCATAGGATTAACCAGAACAGTTATATGGCAACTAATGAGAACTTTCTTATAGGAAATAATTTTACCTTCTCTGCATTTTACTGCTTGGAATATGACTAAGACACTGAAGCTCCATCTGCAATCATAAGGACCAGGATTATCTATGACAAAGTTTGGATCTCTGACATTATGGAACAACATAGCAGCTCTGGACTGCTTACCTCAACTTTTAATTAAAAGAGAAAAATATACTTTTATCTCATTTAAGTCTCTGCTCTTAAGGGTTTTGTGTCTCTTGCAGCCAAGTCTAACCTTAACTAATATAGTACGAAAAAAAAGTGTTATTTAAAGTTATCTTGGGTCTGATGGGATAGTTATCAGGAAAGCTTCTTGGGTGGAAAGGGAGATTTGCAAAATAAAATAAACATGGAACTGCAAATATATTTCACATCTTTGTATATTTCACAATTGTGAACCTCAAAAATTCTCTGGGCAGGAGAAGGACAGATGATAAAATTCTCATTTTACATACAAGAACAAAGCACAGAGAGGATATAAGACAGGTTCAAGTCTGTAACACCTACTCTCTTCTTTTCAGTCAGAGCCTACACTGATTGCTTGCCTTACCTCAGCATGAGGGTTTTTATTCCCTTACATAAAGTTGCAAAAAACTCCAAGTGGGCTTTGGCAGTGTTTCACTAGTTAGAAAAGTCTCCAGCACAGAATGAATCTGAAAAACAAAACAAAAGAAAGAAAGAAATGCTTTTAGTTTGCTGAATTATATGATGCAGATAAAATGGGAAAGAAAGGGAAAATTATCTGGAAAAACTGGTCCAGTTGG
Source organism: Eulemur rufifrons (assembly GCF_041146395.1). Taxonomy (NCBI): domain Eukaryota; kingdom Metazoa; phylum Chordata; class Mammalia; order Primates; family Lemuridae; genus Eulemur; species Eulemur rufifrons. The sequence goes on along the minus strand of NC_090989.1, from coordinate 181,272,933 downwards.
AGAAAGAGAGCAGAAAACGGAAGAAGAATTTTAGATATCTCTTCTCATTACTTTATACAGTGTGAGTTTTCCGTAAACGGAAAGTGTTGTACAGAAGGGTTTAGAAATATATTTGCAATTTTCACATTAAAAGTGAAGGGAAACATACAGGGAATAAGAAAAGCAAAACTCTGAATCTAGCTGAGGAAAAAAAATCCATTTTACCAGCTGGAGAAAAGCCTGGGTAATAAGTGGAGACAATGTGATTTGTGAGGCAAGTTGCAAAAAGCACTGAAGATGGGAGAAGGAAAATAAAATGAAGACGACAGCATTTGGGGACTTACTGGGCAAAAATAAAATCACTTTCTACAGGCATCCCATCCACAGATACTCAGGTAGATTTATTTGATCAGTTCTGACAATAATAAAAACAGTACAAATGGAAGGTGTCCAGCCATTCTCAAGGTACACAGTTCTGTCTGAAAATTAAATGTCTAACTTCTGCATCTGGGCAATACTCCACTGAAAGGAAAGTACAATGAGGAAAGCCTGCCTTACACTACTTGCTCTATTCCATAAAGTTTTTAAACTGTTTCAAATGGAAACTCTGCAGCGTGGAATAGTTGGTGTCAGTGCCTAAGCTCGCATCCAAGATGATAAATGCAGCAAGTTACATTAAAATAAAATCATAGGAAGTTCTTGACAGAGAAAAGGCTCACATCCTTCTCCTCTTTGTCGAAGCTCCATCACCTACGCCTATCACATAAATAATGTATAATATGTCATTCAATAAAATTTTATAAATGAATATCATCGGAGTTGACAATAACAACATGAGCAGTATCATATCCATGTCATTAAGACAAGGATGTATCATGAGATTTTCAGATTTTTACTCTGTAAGTATTAGCCAAATCAACATGTATGATATTCCTTTAAATTTAATTGGCACCTTCTATGATTTCAGTTCATCAAAACAGATACAATATAAATGCTATAACTCTGAATAATAACTTTGAGCCACCTCATAGCACCAAATACCACAAATAAGAATAACATGCAATAAACCATGTGGGAAAAAAATCGGGGATTTTTCTGACTCCAAATGTGGTGTGTTAATTTATTTTGACAAGTATAATTTACTTTTAATTATTCATCATCTGGTAGAGAATATGCTGCAGTATATTTCATAAAGCAATGAAAACTTAAATCTGTAATGGGAGATTCTATTAGCAGACAATATTATATTAAATATTTCCTTGAAATAATGCAAAAGCAAGAAATTCATAGCTGTAATCCCTATGAGTGAACTTTCATGAGGCCATAATAGGAGGTGGCCAACTCTGGTCCTTAATGTCAGTAAACTGTTTTCCCTTCTGCTGCTTGCCTCATCTGCCATCATGATTTCTTATTGTTCTTCAAGCTCATCCTAACGATAACTTGAATTTAAAAAATGCTTTTAAAATATGCAAAACCTGTTCACATTCAGTATCTTAATTTAATCCAGAGGTTCTCAACCAGGGCTGATTTTGCATCCCCTGGAAGCTGAAAACTTTGCCAATGTCTAAAGACTAAAATTATTTTTGTTTGTCACAACTAGGCAAGTGCTACTGGACAGAGGCCATGAGAGCTGCTAAACTTCCTACAATGTATAGGAGAGCCTGCTTGACAAAGAATTGCCTGGCCCAAAATACAACATGCTGAAGTTGAAAAACCTTGATTTAATCCTATAGCTACATTATGTGGTAGAAAGTAAAAGAATTGCTATTCCCATTTTCGAACAAGAAAATGAGGCCTATATGCTCTCTAAGTTATGCAACAAACTGTAACTGTAGCCAAGCATCTTGCTTCATTGTATATTTCACAAAGCAATACAAACTTCCACTAATCTGTAGAAATCAGGAGAAATCTCAGTGAACAAAGCAAAAAAGCTTGAAAATAATAGAGTGAAGTGCCCAGAAACAGTGGACAGACACACAACAAAGAAGAAGAGTGGGAAGAAGGGTAGTATCTGCTAGTATCACACTGGAGTGATGGGAGGGAACACAAAGTTACCAGATGTGAATCTCAGGTCTCACCAGCTATAGACTTACTCTGAGTCTCCTTTCCCGGTCTTGTAATATGGGAATAGCCAAACAAGAATTCACAGGACAGGCACTTTATAAAACATCTGGCACTGTCCAACATTTTTATTATCTTTAACATCACAGAGAATTTTTTACTGACTTCTCCCTTCCCCCGTATCAATTGGTTAGCAGATTCCTGATTTGTGTTTGCAGATGGATCAAACAAAAAACTAGGCTTATGGGCAAAAAGCAAATGTATGGCCAGATCCCATAAAGATGTTGGGGAGGAGGGAGATATGTGTAGAGATATGGTTAAAAAAAGGAGTTCTGGAGACAAAAAAGCCTGAAATTTAGAGAGAATAAATTAATCACTAAATAACCAACTTACTAGTACAGGATAGCTTTGGGTGAATTATTTAACCTCTGTAAGTCTCCATCTCCTCACTTGGATAATAGTACCTATGCCTCATACAGTTGTAAGGAATAAGTGAAATGATAAATGAAAAAGAACAGTGTCAGAGCACATACTAAATACCTGCTGTGATATATGTATGTAGTCTTTTATTTTTTTTAAGAATCTCTCTGATGCCAAGCAGTGCACTAAGTTTCAGGGAAACATTGGTGGACAAGATGGAAAAGTTATCCGCCCTCAAAAAATCTCACATTTCAATGGGGGAAATGAACAAATCAACATATAAATAACATCAAATAATCAAAATTAAAATGTAAAAGGTCAGGGACTCAGGCTAAGACATGAGGTGCCAGTTCAAAGTATCTGTAAAAGATTAGTTTTCAGAAATGATTTGAGAAATAGACTGCATGAGTAGAATTATTGAATACAGGATTTATGATCCAGGTAGTTCAGAACCAATTATATTATGGGTGGTATGAGCAAATACAGAGCATCTAGCAGGAATAGATGATTTAAAAAGTATTAAAAACACTCTCCATTGCTTTCTTAAGTAATAGTTCATCCTAAAACAAAATATTTCATCCAGTGACTACCTAGGCCTATTATTTATTAGGAAGTAATTTTCTAAATGCTTATTGAGACAGCAAAAAATAAGACAATCTCTGGTAATATTCAATGACACTTCTTAAATCAAAATATCAGAAAGTAACAAGACACATATAAATTATGCAGAAATAATTGAAAATGTTAAATTAATAAGAAATCTTGGCACAATATAATCAAATTGATGCCAGTAAAGAGGAGATTGGTAGTAGGAAGTTGTATTCTGTTTCAAGAAAATAATTTAATTAAATAAAAATTGGTTGGCAGAGCTCTTTAGCAGTGAGTTTATCAAAGGATAGATAAAGGAAATTCTAGAATTAATGACATAAATCATGCGGCAAACACAAATCATTTGTTGTTTTGCTTTGTTGACTAAAACAATGTGTCACAACTTTTTAATTTCTGGTCTCAGATCTCATAAACACCATCCCATCAACCTCTATCAAAATTTTTTTTTAAAGAACGTAAGACTACTTACTTCTACCTGAAACAAAGTCACTGTTTCACCTAAGGGACAGAAAAATAAGGTAGTAGGAATGGAAGTAGTTTAAACACTTTTAAAAATGATGAACAATAGACAAAGTTCTTCAATATGGTTACAAAAATTACACAGTACAAAGTAGACTGGAGATTTAAGATTATCTACTTACCTTGAACAACTTCAATTTAATTTGGAAAAAAGCCAAACTAATAATTCTAGACTCTAAGAAAATTCTTTGCATACTAAATTGCTTGCAATGGCCATTTAGATAGCTGAAAGTAATCATACAACTACTACATATGGTGCTCTGCATGTATTCTCTGCTATTCTTTTGTGAATATGACAGTCTCTCATTTAAAAAAAATTTTTTTTTTAGAGACAAGATCTCACTGTTGCCCAGGTTGGAGAAAGTGGTACAACCATAGCTCACTGTAACTTCAAACTCCTGGGCTCAAATGATTCTCCCATCTCAGCCTCCGAAGTAGCTAGTACTACAGGCATGGGCCACCATGGTCAGCTAATTTTTTTAATTTATTTTTTTGTAAAGACTGGATCTCGCTATGTTGCCTTGAACTCCTGGCCTCAAGATATTGTCTCATCTCAGCCTCCCAAAGTGCTGGAATTACAGGTCTGAGCTACTGCATCTGGCCTTGTGAATGTGATAGTCTCTAAAAGAGAAAAAAACAAATTAAAAAACCAGGTGTAACTGGCATAAAAAATTAAAGACAAAATTAAAAAAGACTGAAAACAAAGAAGCATTAAATAATTTTTGAGACAATCTGTCTTTCTAAAGTCTTTTGACAACAACAGTATTGATGAATTCAGAAAAAAACAAATATTCTACAGTGTTTTGGAAGACAAATGACTGAATCATCAAATATGATCATCAAGCTAATATGTACTTAAAAGGGTTCAGCATTTATATCACCTTTCTTAGTATGTCAGTTAAGTTTCCTAGTGGAGATGATTCTACATCATCAACCATATTAAATGTACAGATTAACCCCCCAAAGAGGATATATTTCATTATAAAAGCCAAGTAGTAAAATCAAAGTGATAGTCTGTGAATTCGGCATTATTAGAAGAGCTATCTTTGACTTCCAATGAATCCCTTCTAATTTTTTTTCTTGTTCATATGTATGAAATATAGTCAATGAAAATGCAAAAAGTGATAGAAAAAAAGAATTTCTGTTTTTACTGATATGTAAATTCAGAGAATTTATGGAAACATATAGGAATATCAAAAAAGTTAAAAATTAATAAAGCAATAAGATTTCAAAAGAGTCACACAAAAATGTAATATAGGTGACTTAAAAGCTTAAATGTTTTGCTGAACATCCATTTGGAAATGAAATCCATGTTATTTCCTGCTGGACACAATGCATTAAGTTATAATAAAAAACTTTATCAAGAGTATATTTTTACCATTTAATCGTGTTGGAGGGAAAAATAAATTCAATCATTTCATTAGATATTATTTTTAATATCTATAATGTCTTCATTCATTAAATCAATGTGTATGTAGCAAATCCTCATTCACGTAAATCAAAATACAGAGTCTGAGTAGAAATCATCGTAGGTTACACTGAAATACATATATATTATTTATTTGAATTAAATTAAGCCAAAATGAAGTAAACAAAATTAAATCAGTGAAACTAAGTTTAATGTACTCACTTTCCTAACAGTTGTTTTTTAGTACATAAAATGAATTGGATGAAAAATAAATACGTCAACTAGAAAAGTGATTGAAATTGGAAAACAACCTTTTCTTCTTAATACTTATGCTTCATGATATTGTTTTAATAAAACTACACCAACTTTATTTTTAATAGAATCCGTAGTGTATGATGTACAGAAAAATATAAAACCTGCCTACATGATATATTGTGATTTAAAAAAATAGTACTAAACCAACTTTTAAAAATAGGGCAATATCTTTTTTTGGCAACATGTTATCCTAATAGAAGAGACTGCATAATATTTTATATCTAGGGCTAAATTAAATAACAGTACTTCATTTCTCTGCTATCTAAAAATCCCCAAATACAGAAACGGCAATGACCCCATAAAGAAGTGGAGGGAAGGTCAAATTCATCCTTTCATTTCATTTTCTTATGAAAGTCCCCTCAATGACTTTGATTATGCAAAGACATATTTCCTAAGGGATCATTAGTGATACAGCCCTGCAAGTCCCATTTCCAAACTCTGACCTCAAGTATGAATGAGAGAGTTCAGAACCAAAATGGGAACACAAAAATCGAAAGAATTGAAGAAAACTGCTCTAAATAGATATCCTTTCATTTATCTGGTAACCCTTAACTTTGCTCTTATTATTAAAAAAATACTTTGGGAATATAACGTCAGTGGATTTTATTAGCATTCTTGGAGCAAATATTTAATATCCTAGGTGGCCACGCTCAACTTCCCAAATGTTAATTGATGCTATTACAAATTGCTTGTGGCACATTCAAGGTGTATCAGGAAATTAACAACAGAGCTTAGAGGACAGAGAATGCATTTTAATAACTGGTCAGAGGATTGGTTCTCCAGTAGCTTCTTTTGTATGGTGAAAAGCAAGATATAATTATTTGGAGTTTTCAAAATATTTAGATAATGACACTGTGTAAATAAGTGACAACACAATATTAGCATTATAAGCAGAATTTCTCTTACTCAGATTCATGTGTAAAACTTGCAGGTGTCTTTACCAATTATTCCCTTAAAAGAATCTTCTAGTGTCTTCAATCATTAACTAGAACTAGAGCAAAATCAGTGAGAGATTCAATTTTAAATTACTAAGTATTATATTGATATTGAATATTATGTTATGAGTTCCATGATCACTGTCTACTTTTTTCTTCATTTCAGAACCTGGTAAGATTATAGTTACATTCTTTGAGGGATAACATTTAGTATGTTTTAAATATGCATAATGCAGTCCAAAACCAAATCAGCATGCAAATAGCATGACACAAAGTAAAGTCCTTCACGAGCAAGGGTTCCCAATAGTTTGGTTATTTCCCTCTATTTCCCTAGAATCATCTTTAATTATAATGCTCTAAAATCATTATAACCTCAGAAACTTAAAATGATAAGAACAATGTTTAATGATAATTAATAACATTAATGCTCTGTGGACGGCAGAATTCTGAGAGACTCCCTGTCATTCCTGCCCCCTGGTGTGCATCCCCTGTTTAAAACCCTCCCCGGGTGGGGTTTGACTGTGAGTAACATAGATTTCACTCCTGTGAGTAGGCTACTGTACAAAGATGATTGAGTTAAGGGCCCACATCCGTCGGCTTTGAGTTACTAATAAGGGAGATTCTCCTGAGTGGACTTGACCTAATCAGGTGAGCCCTTAACAGGTAGTGACCACATTTGTGAAGGGAGAGATTTCAAATGGGAGAGTGTTCTACTTTGAAGAAGTAAACTGTTGTGCAGTCATGTATGGAAAGGACCATGTGGCAAGAACCTGACAGCAGCCTCTGGGTGCTGAGAACAGGCCTAGCTGACAGGTAAGCAGAACCTCAGTCCCACAACTACAAGGGAACGAATGCTGCCACCAACTGAGAGAACTTGGAAACAGATCTTTACCTAATCAAATGAAGCCTCCACATGAGGAGTAAGTCAGCTAACACTTTCATCTTTGTATTGTGAGACCCTGAACAGAGGACCCAGCTAAAACATGTCAGACCCCTGGCCAGTGGAACTTGAAAGATAATACATGTGGCTTATTTTAAGCTTCTAAGTCTGTGGTAATTTGTTACGCAACAATAAAAATTAGAGACTTACTATCAGCTATAGAATATTTTCTAAGACACTGCCAGGCATTGTGCTAATAATTTTATGTTTATTTTCTATTTAATCCGTAGACCAACTTGATAAAGTCAATGCTATTACTAACGCCATTTTCTAGATGAAGAAATAGAGGGTTACAGGATAAATAACTTGTTAATATGGAAGATAACTGAAGTTTTAATCTAATGTTATTTAACTATAGAGCCCACATTCTTAAACACTCTGTTCTGCTCTCCCTGGGACCAATAACACTGAGGCCATGATTCAGAAAATCTGGGTTTTATTACCATTTTGCTATTAATTAGCTCTGTCATTTAAGGGAAAATGTTATAATCTCCCTCTTCCTCCCTAGTCTATTAATTGAAGCAGCAGTAGATCCTCTAAAGTCCTTCCAAATCTAAAATTGTCTCATGAAATTAAGTTCTTATATTTTTAATTGACCATACGTAAATGAATATGATTTTATTTAGAAAAATTAAATTATAAGAGCCAATTATATGATACTTTATTTGATCACGTGAGCCACCTTCTCTATATGAGACCCAAACTCATATTGAATACAGCAATATTTTGGAGCAATGCACAAATTCTGGAAATGGATAAACAAATACTAAAAGTTGTTTTATTTTTAAAATCCATCCACTGCTTTAAATACATTTCTGGCAAACATCCTGGATAAAGGAGGAATTGAAAAGATTCAAAATCCCTCTGCAAGGACTTGAAAAAAAATCTAAAACTGAGGCTCAATAAAAACACTCTTTATGTGGGAGATAAGGCATAATATTGTTCCTTATTTCTTTTAAAGAAAATATCTACAGCAAGGGGCATTGTGGTGTTATACTATGAGTGCAAACTAAAACCACAATGTGATGGTACAACCATTTCCCACTCTATTATCTTCAGCATCTGAAATTTCTGTTTGGTTGATTTCTTTCCAGCTCACTGGATTTCATTTACATGTTCTCCAAGACCCTCTTTTTCTCCTTCCATTCAATTCTTTGCACAACCTATGCTGCTTCAACTCCTCTTCTCTCTTCCTGCTTCTTGTAAACCTCAACAAATAACTAAACATGACTCTAGCACCTAGATTCTTTGCCCAAGCCCCACTCATTGTACAACCAAAAATAAATGAGTCTGTCTTATTTACCTGAATATCTGCTCACCTTCAGAAGTACTAACTTACCTGAGGGGGGGAATCCCCTCTCTAATCATGATATCATATATTATTAGTGTATTATCTGATTTCAGAGGTCTCAGGATCATTTTAACCTCTCTGGACTAGACCCTATATGTGGAGTACCCTTTGGATTTGATACCACGTTTGCTTCCATTGATTTGAAACTTCATTTTCCATAATATTCCTTTCTCTTCTCTCAAAACAGCTCATCAATCCCTCTAACTAGTGCTGGTGATGACAACTACCTATATCTTGTTTTGGGGGCCCCTCTATAATTTTTTAAGGTAGTTCATCTCAGACAACAGAGCAGATGGCTTTGCTTTCAACAGCTAATACATTCAGTCCCATGAGAAAATTCCCTATGCATTTGGATGGTGCAAGGGACTACCTTCAGCATCTGTGCTATAGTTCTTTCCATTCATAATCTAATTTTCCATTAAAACAAATCCTCCTCCTAAGTTCAGCTGAGTTTCACCACACCAGGCCAACACTAACATAAACAGGCTAAAATATGTTATTTTATGTTGTCAGAAGAATACATGTTTGCTCTGTCACTTTAACAGGATTTTTCCTTTACAAATCCACCAAGTGGCTATTTTCAGTGTTCACCTAAAGGAGTGCTCAAGCTTATCATCCAAAATTCCAGATATGATGAATGGCCAAGGTGAAAAACATATTTGTTAGGAAGCAGCCCATATAAAGCTTGTAGAGCTTTGATTGATCATGTTTACCCAATGGATACAAATATTATTGGCTTTTAAAAAATATTTGGGGGGGGTATGTTTTTTTTTCTTTTCCTTTCTGAAAATGGCTTTTTCAGACAAGTGTCTGCACAGGCTTACACAATTCACTGGTAATGAGTAGTAATTACAAGTGATTTTGTATAAACAAAACTGATTCCTTTATTCTAGAATGTGATGAAGTATAAAAAATGGTCCAAACCTAAGAATAAGCCCTCAATATTCCACTTTTTTCAGGGCTGTTTGTTGTCTGTATTACTTGGGTATATGGAAACAAAAGTAATTTAGATAAATAAACCAAAAAGCTTAACTTTGACTCTGGAGCCAAACATTAGCTTTTTACAACATGATCACATTACTTAGCCCTCCATGTAAAAAACAAAAATTCATTCATATAGCTAATGACTGAACAATTACTAATTGAGTACCTACTGTGGGCCAAAAACTATTATAGGTTCTCAGTCTATAGCGCTGAAGATACCAGTCTCTGTTCTCATGCAGCTTACAACCTAGCATGAGGAGATAGACACATATAACATATCAGGTGGTGATAAATGCCCTGTAGAAATGACAGAAAAGAGAGGGTGTGGATACTTTTCTACAGAGGATCATCAAGGAAGGCCATTCTGATAAGACAACATCTGAGCACAGAGCCAAAGCAGTAAAGAAACAAGCCATGTGGATATTCGGGGCTGGGGAGAAGGAGAGCATCCAAGGAGAGGGAACATGTGCATGCATCCTGAGAGAATTCCAGAGAAGACTAAATATTAATACGAATGAACATTCTTTGAAGACTTTAGCAAAGCACTATTATTATCATATCTTCCAAGTACCACACTCCCTGCCACTTTGCTGACCAGACATGGTTTGCTATTTGTTCTCCAAAATATAACTCACCAGCAGATGACACTGGAAATCCCAGAATAACTGCTGTCACTCAAGTAATATGTTCAGAGCAACTTATAATCATTTGCTCCATAGCTCAGTTTCAGAGCTATTTTATCATAGAGAATACAGTCCTTAGCAATTTCCTTTTTAATCAAAAGAAGATACCTAATATGACAAGAAATTCCCAAATCCAGACTACAACATCAGCCAAAGTAGAAAAATAGCAATTTCCCCTGCAAAACTGATTTCAAAACTATCATCATCCATCATCATCATCATCACTCAACAGAGGCAGCTGCTTTGGCAGCATTATTTCAAGTCCATATTTAACTAGATGACAGCTTAACCTTCTTAGGGAAGCAGAGTAATCTCTCCTTACAACACAAACCAAATACAGAAAAGTAGATTTGCTCTAATGTAGAAATTGGCTTTCATGTGATTTTATAAACACAGTATGGCATTTGATGATTTAATAGGTACTTCGGTTTTTCTTTTGAACATTCAACACTCTATCAGGGCTGGTGAAGACGGCATAACTCAAGAGTTATTGCAGTCACTACATCAGCATTAACTTATCAACAGAATTGACTGTGTAATGATGGCCAGCTAGAAAGGCATCCATCCAAATCTACCTTCCAGGGAAAGAAAAGGCACTTGTGTACATATAAGGTAGAACACAACGGACATGTTCTTTGCACATGGCAATCACATTCATTTCCCATTTGACACTTACACCTAACTGACCTCCGCCACTTGCTGCTCAGGTACATGCCCAAGACTTTTCATATCTCCATGTTTATGTTCACACAACGTACTCAACTTGCAGTGAACATCTCCACCATCTCTGTATGTCCATATCCCAACCTATACTTCACTGAACACAGTCAGTGCCAATCCAGTCCATGAGTCTTTCTCTGGATCCCCCAGAGAAAAGTATTTTTCACCTATTCTGAATTTCCCTTCAGACTTCATCTACACCTGTTTCAGGAACTTACCGTGTACTCTACCTTGTATTAGAATCATTTGTTTCTATCCACCACCCCTCTCTCCTTTTGATGGTAAACAACTCTTTGATAATTACTGTAAGTAGTTTATCTTTTATTGACTAAACACTATACATTACACTGCTGCAAATACAGGTGGGGAATTAATAAACACTATCTACTAATTATGCTACACTTTAAAACCAATATCCTGAGTTAAGGATGTGCCTTCCACTATTCCCAGCATTGCAATGGGCCAGAATCAAACTATCTGTCTATGGAACTTACTTAAAGCAAATGTCAAACACAGGAGTTTTATTACTTAAAAGGAATGTTTAAAATATGATGGCAGGAATCAAAGATGGCGGAGTGGTGACGGCCTGAATCTGCGCTCCCGGGAAGGAAGGCATCGATCCGGACCTGCCACAACGCTAGAAGACCGCTCCCACACAGGAACAGCGGTGTGAATCCACGGAGAATCAGCGTGGGACAAACAGAGCGAGTGAGGTCTGAGGTGAACGAAAATTGGGAACGCGGGACAGACACTAGCCAGCGGAGCGCGGGTCGGATACACCCACCCCCAGCCGGGGCGGGTGCAGCCTCTCGGGAAAGCAGCTTGCCCTCCGCTCCCAATTGAATAGAGCCCTGACCCAGGCCAGCGCAGAATCACTGAGGGATACGTGGAGCATTGGAGACAGGAGGCTTTTTTGCGAAATTACCTTAGAACCTGGGGGCGGAACCTCTCAGCTGAGACAGCGCTTGGCGAGGAGGGACGGATCTGCACCAGGGCGGAAAAACACAAAAGATTCCCGGACAGCAAATAGCGCTGTACCCCGTGCTGCCTTTTTCGGCAGTTCTCCAGCCGGTCACCCCCGGTGCGTGTCCGTGCTGGCCAGCCCCTGGGCAGTGGCGGTCTCTGCCTGACGGGGAGCCGGTCCCCTCCAGCTCCGGAGCTCGGCAGGCGCCATCTTGAAAGCGAAGGCGAAACCGCTCCGGAGCCAAAAAGTGCCCAGCGGCTCTTTCTGCCCATGCTGCCTTTTTCGGCGGTTCTCTAGCCGGTGACCCCCAGTGTGCGTCCTTGCTCCCCAGCCCCCAGGCAGTGGCGGTCTCTGCCTGCCGGGGAGCCAGTCTCCTCCAGCCCCGGAGCTCTGCAGGCGCCATCTTGAAAGCGAGGGCGAAACCACTCGGGAGCCATAAAGTGCCGAGCGGCTCTCTCTGCCCGGCGCCCTCCACTGGTCTCTGAACCAACGCCAGGAGTGCGGGATATGCCAGGGCCGCGCTCGGGGTGAAGGGGCAGAACTGCGCTAAGGCAAAAAAAAAAAAAAAAAAAACCACGAACAAGAAGAATAGGCTCGCCGAACTGTATATTTTATTCTTGGTAAATTTCTTCTGGGTTTTGTTTGTTTGTGTTTGTTTTTGTTTTTTTTTGGTTTTGTTTGTTTGTGGTTTTTTTTTTTTTTTCTTTCCTTATCTTTTCTTTTTCTTTTTTTTTCCAGCGGCTCACGAGCCGGACAGCCTCAGCGGGCACCTTTGCCCTCCGGGCCTCTGGCTGCCGCGCCTTTTTGAGCACGGAGGTTGGATCCCCACCACCCTCGGAGCTGTGCAGGCGCACAGACGCCATCTTGAAATCCACTGCGAAACCGCCCGGGACCCAGCCGGGCGGGCGTGAAGGGGCGGAGCTGCGCTAAGGCGTAAAAACAAAAACATTTAATGGCCGCTCCGGACCCA